>NW_022992022.1:163684-354243 GCF_902827175.1 Gymnodraco acuticeps
ATCTGGTTAGCTAGCTATGCTAACGAATATAAGAAGCTTTTTCTCCAACCAGTGAGGTAAAGGCACATCTTTATATGATCATTATAGTTATAAAAAAATAAGAGAATGAAGTAAACAGGTATAAAATACTATATGACAGTAAAAAAAAGTTGTTATTAATAAAGAAGAATACAGTTTGAAAGGAGAGTGATTTGTCAAATATTCATAAAGAAAAATAAATCTGCTTCCAGTTCTGTTTCATATGGGTGTTGAGAGATGTTTCCATAGATCTCCTAATGTTGCTCTCAAAGTGCACCAGATTGATGCGTTTAACTTCAACATTTAAAAAAAAATCTTCCCGGGGGAGCATGCCCCCCGGACCCCCCTAGAGGAGGTTAGTTCCCCCCCCCCCCCACTTAAATCATGTTCACATGGATAGGAAACTAAATACATTTGCACACATCTTGTGTCCATATCTTTCTGTTTTGGTGGTCACGCCACACCGTGCACGTGCATGCATACGCGAGTCATGGTGAGATATCTGGATTAAGAGGTTGCTTTTTCTTTGCACAGAATGAAATGAATGGGCTGTGATTTTAGTTTTTTTAAGCAGAGGTCAATAATTTGTACGGCCCTCTGAGGATATTGTAAAAGTTGAAATGGCCCTTGAGAGGAAAAAGGTTCCCCACCCCTGCCTTATATGGTAAAACCAAATGCTTCTAAAAGCATTGTCCAACACTACTGTACCATTTTCCTGATATGTGCTGTTTTCTCTGCATACTCTAATGAGGGTTATTATTCCCAAGCGCTTCAAGGCCACAGAGCTGATTTGGCAGACTATGTTGAGACTACTCCTCTTCACACAAAGTCACACAAGAACTTCCATATTCTGAGAACCGTTATACTATCTACAGCTCAAGGACAGGTGTCTAATAACAATATGAGACATCCGTGTGAAAGCAGATTTCTGAGGAGTTCCGCCTAGCTACACAAAACTCTGTCTGCCCGCCCTATCTTGTATATAAGCTTTGCTATTCTGTGACTATTGCGCACACTCCTGCAGACTATCCTATACTCTGTGAGACCTGTGCCTTCGAGGCGCCTCGAATAAAGGACCAGAAAGACAACTCTTTGTTTCACCAGTTTATTGATTGATCATTCTAATTGTATATCTCCACAGTATTGACTAGGTCTAAGATTTCCATAACAAATTGGCGTTGTCGGCAGGATCTCTGCAAGTTCGATTGGGGACACCTACGGACACTGGTGGTCGCTCCAGGATCCTCGGATTCTCCTCTACCTCGACAGAAACCGTACGGGACGAGAGGACCAGCGCCGGGGTGGAACCGATTGACTTCACGAGATCCAACTAACTCAAAAGGCTTTAACGTAATTAAACTCCATGACATTTATGAGAGGGACTGCTCGAAAGTAGGATATTTGGTATATCTGTCGTAACCAGAGTTTACGATCAGTTTTTGGGTGATTTGTACTGAGGTGTTTTGGTAACACGGGGTGTTTAGGTAACACTTAAAGACTTTGTTAGGAAGCAAAGCAGAGTAGGGGGCTAGTACACCCTCCTGAGGGTCCGATTGTGGATGTCATGCGAGCAAAACATGGTGAAAACAGTCTGTCTAAATTAAATATCTGGACGGAAATGTTCGGATTTCCAAAGGGAGGCTCTTTGAGTAAATTAAAAATCAAAGACCTAAAGGATAAATTATAAGAGTGTGAAGATGGAATGAAAAAGAAGAGTAAAATTAAAGTAAAGGACTTAGAAAAGCTGGACACACAGAAAGTGTTTAAAATATTGGGAGGATGAAGCAGAATGCCGTGATAGGAGGCAGTTGGCCTCGGCAATAAAGAAAATATTAAGGTTGAAGATGAATGTGAAGAAAAGAAGGAAAATAAATTATTTCCAAAACCATGTAAACCCCAGATATCTCTGTATCCTTCCATTGCAGGCCTGGATGACCCTCTGCTCAACTCTGGGTATCCTTTCCCTCCCCCGGCGTAGAATCCTGGCAATCCGGCTGGCCCACCTCAACCACCTCCCCCGCCACTACAAGCCCCAGCCATGCAGTCAACAGACTCCCCGTCAACTCCAAGCTCGTCCACCCCCATCAGGCCCAAGTATTCCGGGACAACAGCGGGATAAACAAACCCGATGCCCTAGGGAAGTGGTTCCCAAACGGTGTGCCGTGAGGCAAGTCCGGGTGTGCCGTGGGATTTTGTGACAACCATACGTTATTATTGCAATATACAACTACACAAAAAATAATTATTTTTTTATTTACTATATCAGTACTTTGTAGGTTTATATGTACGTAATATGCGCGACTTGCGCGTCCACATCTCCACGTGCAGTGCTGCATAAACATGGCTGAGTCAGTGATAACTTTCGAGGGGTGGAGGTATGCCCATTATTTTTGAGTTTGTCCGAAGAATAGACAGGAATGTGACGGTGAGGTGCAAACTGTGTCCAGGCCAGAAGCTGTTATCCACTGCTGTAAACACCACGTCAAACCTCAACAAGCACCTGCAAAGAACACATGCTAAGGTGAAGCTACCGCACAAGCTATTTGTTGTTTGTTTATATCACGTAGTCTGTTCTTCTTCTCTGTCTTCCGGTTGTTGCCTGTTTTGAATGACAAATACACACTACCGCCGCCTGCTGGTAAGGAAAGTTATTGCCACTCACGCATGCGCAGTTCGTACGTGCTCGGCGAGTAAAGTAACGAGTTACTTTATGTAGATAGTAAACGAAGTAGTGTAATATATTACTTTTTTTTAAAAAGTAATATGTAATATATTACATTTTTTTAGTAACGACCCCATCTCTGGAGTTGGCGTTCTCTACTATGATTTACATGAAGAACAACAGGAGGTCACGGCTCTGTTGAACAGGACTTGCGAGTGGCCCTTTCCTCAGTGCCACCAAGGATTACACAATTCTGCGCGCCCCGACAGGCACATGTATCTCACTAATTTGTAAGTCGGCAAAATATTTACAATAGCACATGTTTCAATGCTGATTGCTGAAATCTTACATTTATAATTTGTAGTTCAGGACCATGGACAATGCAGCTTCCTTGCATTGACAATTCTCTGTGCTGAATTTTCGTTGCCTCATTTTTAATGTTGTGACCTGTCTGGTTTAAATGAGTGTATTGCTGCTTTGATGAAGCCTAATTTGATAAAGTTTCAAATTAATTTCTGAAATATTTCGTTAATAAATATTTCATGAGTAATATAGTTGTCTTTGTCACATTTTATTTGGCATTAGTAAATAATTATGCACATTTACAGATATTTTACATGATATGAGTGATAACACGTGTTATAAGGGCTATTTTGCACAATAGGTGTGCCTTGAGATTTTTACTTGTCCTTTGGTGTGCCTTGGGCACAAAAAGTTTGGGAACCACTGCCCTAGGGGACCAAGCAGGTGTTTGGGGGACACACCTCAGTAATGCCTTCCTCAACGGACTCATAGCCACAGCGCAAGCAACGCAGAATGCTGGCCGCTCACAATACCGAGGGAGAGGCAGAGGAGGTTTTCCGAGGCAGAGGACGAGAAGCAAGACCTTCAAACGACGAAAGATGTTTCAAGTGTGGCAGTGTTGAACATTGGATCCGGGACTGCCCACAGAACACTGGTAGCGGAGGCAGAGGGGGACAACAAGGACGGGGCCATTCACAATCAGACTGACCTACACCAGATGGGGAGGAAGGGGCCCAATCGAGCGAGACGGAAATTCAGCCTGCAGCATCTGAACAGGGAAGTGACACACGCACACACATCATGCTATTGAGTAATTGTAAAATTTAGAAGATATGTCTGTGGTTAAAGAGGGTACATATTTGAAATATGACAGTGAAACAGCATTTAAGAAATGTCCCACACTAACTTTAGCTATCATGAGTTTTGATGTTACATTTTTGGTTGATTCTGGGGTTATACATTCTGTGGTAAAAATGGCAGATTTGCCTGATTGCAAATTCAGTGGTAGATTTATTCACTCAATAGGATCTGCTGGGGTAACTGTAAAGGAGAAGTTTTCTGTACCGCTTAAGTGTAGAGATAACGGTGATGCCAGTCATCCATTTCCCACATCAGTCAAACACAGTTTTCTTCTATCATCTGTCTGCCCAATAAATTTACTGGGTAGAGATCTGATTCTCCGGTTCGGCTTGGACCTAATTTTTCCACAAATGAGGGTCTTAAAGTCCGACAGCCATCTCCTACGATGGTTCAAAAACTCTCATTTGATGATGGAGATCTGTTGAATGTGTATCAATGGCTGCTGACATATCCTGATTCTCAGGAATTGCTGCGTTTGACTCATCAGCGTGTCTTTCCACCTGCTGTGTTCATGTAAGCTCCTCATTTGCATTACTGCTAACGTTGTTGATGATCCATGTCAATACTATGATGAGAGTTTTCTATTAGAATGTGTAAATGATGAACTCATGCTTAAAACTATGTATTGGAGTTTGCTGTGCAGCGCTATTTCTGTTACACTCGCACCCACACAACACAAGCTCTATCAAATCCCAGGGGCGGCCCCACACATTTCACTAGCCAGGGGTCCCACTGATAGATGAAGGGATTTGGGTCCAATCGTTAAAGATTGGGAGTCAGTCACTGATTGGGCACCTACACACACAGAATATGTTATGTACTCTATGTCACGTGACGTGTATAAAATGAAAATTTGCACGAACGTAGCCGTTCTGCGCACATTGCTGTTGGTTGAGGATGATGAGGTTGGTGATGCCATTTTTCCCGCCTTTACGGGTAATTCTCATATCTCTGAGCTTCCTGCCGTGCTTTCAGATGTGCCATACTCACTCTGGGCAGCTCACACATATGACATAGGTTTAATCCGCTCTGCTGAGCCTGTAGTTATCACTCCTAAGTCCACGTTCCCTCCAAATCAACCCCAGTACCCATTGAAACGTGAAGCTGTTGATGGCATGCAGTGTTTACCTCTCTGCTTAAACAAGGGGTCATTATTCCGTGTAACGATTCCCCGGTACGCACTCCAGTGTTTCCTGTCAAAAAGATCAGAGACAAACCTCCTGACGAGTGGAGATTTGTCCAGGATTTACGAGCTGTAAATGCAGCTGTGCATGCACGCGCACGAGTTCCAAATCCTTATCTGATTCTTTCCCAAGTACCAGCCTCTGCAGCATTTTTCACTGTCATAGATCTCTCAAATGCATTTTTCAGTGTCCCTGTACACAAAGACAGCCAATTCTGGTTTACATTTGAATATGATGGTAAACCTTACACATTCACACGTTTGTGTCAAGGCTACTGTGAATCTCCGACCTACTGTGTACAACCAGGCATTGTGTACAAGTTTGGCCTCTCTACAAGTTTCTAAAGGCACCGCACTCATACAGTATGTTGATGATCTTATGATTTGAACAATGTGAAACCGAGACTATTGCTTTGTTAATGCACTTCGCAGCCGAGGGCCACAAGGCCAGTTTGTCAAAACTCCAATATGTACAAAGAACAGTTACATTTTTGGGTCATGTCATTTCAGGAGAGGGGAAAACGCTTTCAGATAAGCGTATTGCATCATTGGCTGCTCTGCCAAAATCTGTCACTAAGCGACAGATGATGTCATTTTTGGGTATGTGTTCATACTGCAGGTCATTCATTCCAAACTATTCTCCAATCGTATTGCCACTCCGTACTATCACGCACGTCACTGGTTTGAAACCTACAGATCACCTTATATGGACACCGGAAGCCGAGGAAGCCTTCATTATCGGAAGCTATTGGTTCCTGTTTATGTGGATAATTATGTCAATTATGCTGTATGATGTCCTTTTGTTGTTCTATTTATGTTTTTATGTTTCATGTGGAACTACTTGAGCAGGTCTCCCTTGAAAAAGAGATCAATGATCTCAATGGGATTCATCTGTATAAATAAAGGTTTTAAATGAAATTAACATGAAGCTGGCTCTCCAATCACCACCGACGCTAGGTTTACCTGATCACACTAAACCTTTCACTCAGGCAGTGGATGAACGACATGGGTGTATGACCTCAGTTCTCCTTCAAGATCATGGGGGAAAACAGAGGCCTGTTGCCTATTTCTCCTCCAAGCTAGATCCTGTAGCTGCTGGCCTGCCTAAATGTCTCCGTGCAGTTGCTGCAGCTGAGAAAGCTCTCAACTCCTCACGTGACATTGTGGGATATGCACCTTTGACCCTGTTAGTTCCACATGCTGTTTCTCTCATCCTCTGTGAACAGAGAACATCACACCTCTCTGCTGCACGTTACCTTAGGTATCACACATGCCTGTTGGACATGCCTAATGTTTATGTCAAGCGATGTAACACTCTGAACCCAGCGTCTCTTATGCCTTTGCCTGAAGACGGTGACGAACACGACTGTGTTGCCGAACTTCTCATTGTGTGCACACCTAGACCGGACTTAAAAGACGTTCCTCTGACCAACGCTGACCTCATTTTGTATGTTGATGGCAGTGGCGTAGCCACCATAGGGCCAGGGTGGGCCCAGGCCCACCCAGTTTACTCATTGGCCCACCCTGAGAAAGCTTCGGTGTCATTTAAAAAAATTATTTTATTTTTTTATTTTTTTTATTATTTTATTATTATTATAAAAAAATGTATTCACCCATTGAGAATATCCAAGCATTCAAAGTGAAATTCAAGTGAACAAATATCGAGTTTAATTAATGTTGTATGTGCTTTGTCCTCTGAACCGAACTCATTTACGGTAAAAACTGATTGTTGGTTCCGGCGCGCGCCATAATAACGTGAGAGAGGCAGAGAGCTGCCTGCAAAATAAATGATGGCTCAAAGTTCACTAATGAACTTTGGTTTAAAAAAAAAAAGCCAGACTCCAAGAAGAGCCCCCACTGCCCTCATCTAGCAGCGATCTATACGATCATTTTCTGATAACGATGAAATAGCCCCGCCTCCCTCTCCCCACCTCTCCTTTTGCTGGGCTGTCAGAAGAAAAACAATGTTAACGGAAACTCTGCCGCACGGTTCCCTCGTCCCTTGGAAGAGGCGGAGAGGTGGGTGTTTTTCATCTGCTGGTGGACAGTCCGGAGAGATATACACAGGGTTGGGTTGTAACGGAATACATGTAACGGCGTTACGTATTCAGAATACAAAAATCAAGTGTATTCAGCTGCCGTTACATTTGAAAAACGAGTAATCTGATTACAGTTACTTTCGTAAACCTGAAGTGAATACATTTTGGAATACTTATTGGAATTATTGGTGGAAAAGTTTCCTCACAAAATGCAATATTCATTACCGGCAGAACTGTGTGCACACTGCACTGTGCTGCAGCGTGTCTGTGAGGCCCCGCCCCCGCACGCAGATGAGAGAGAGATCTCTTTCAAAATATATTGAAAGTTAGAAACGGAGATGGTTAGATAAAATGTGGAAGATAACGTTTATGTAGCAGTTATTTATTGTCGAAATGATGACATTTATAACGGGATCAAATCAAAGTGAATGGCCTGCTGCTGCTGAATGCATGGGGCAAGTGACTGGAAACAGTTTTAAAAGTTATTACATTGTTTCAGATAATAATAATACATAATAATGATAATTCATTCTATTTAGGGGCGCCTTTCAAAGCACCCAAGGACACCTTACAAATCATAACATATTCTAAGGAAAGGTTTTAAGACAGTACAAAGAATGCAGTCCGGGTGATGTTTTTTATGTGGGGTGCAGATGAGAGAGCTGTCCAGAATGACACCAAGATGTCGTGTTTGTGCTCTTGATAAGCCATTAAAACAGTAAAATACGTGTCTCCTGTTCACCAAAATATATCTGTTATGGAAAAAGAAAGTATTCTAAAAGTAATTTGCCACCGGTACCGGCGGGGATTGTTGTTAGCTTCTGATGCGCAGAAGAAAAATCTGGCCCACCCTATTTTTTACAGGCCCACCCTAAAGTACATTTCTGCCTACGCTACTGGTTGATGGGTCTGCTTCTCGCGACCAAGGGGGCACTAATCGGGTGGGTTTTTTCTGTTGTTTCAGATTCTGCTGTACTCCGTTCCGGCCCACTCCCATGCCACCTCTCAGCACAAGCAGCAGAGCTCATCGCACTAACTGAAGCCTGCACGTTTGCAGAAGGCAAAACTGTGACTATCTACACTGACTCACGTTATGCTTTCGGGGTAGTACACGATTTTGGTGCTATTTGGAAGTGTAGACAATTTCTGAAATCTGATGGCAAACCAGTACTTAACCATGTACTAGTTGCAGGCTTACTAGATGCCATTCTGCTCCCATCTGAAGTTGCAGTCTGTAAATGTGCCGCACACACAAGCAGTACAGACCCAATTTCCCTAGGAAATGCGCCTGCTGACTCAGCCGCAAAGGCAGCTGCTCTGATTCCTCTCGCACCTCACGCACACTCATTTGTTAAAATCCCTGTCTCCTCCGTCACTGACAAAATGTCATCACTGACTTCCATTCAGCAGCTAGCTCCACCAGTTGAGAAGGCTCAGTGGAAGGCTGCTGGGGCTGTTTTTGACCCAACCTCCAGCATCTGGGTTGGTCCAAATTCCAATCCATGTCTCCCAAGACATTTCTTCCCTCATTTTGCTAAGTTGACACATGGGTTGGATCATGTGTCAAAAGGAGGGATGTTAGAGGCTATCAATCAGGAGTGGTTCACAAGGGGGTTCACAGTAACAGCTCAAAAGCACTGTGAAGCATGCCTAATTTGCATTACGCAAAATTCTGGTAGACCAGTAAAGGTTACAGGACCCGGAGCACATCCACCTCCCACCAGGCCATTTGAGCACCTAATGCTGGATTTCATTGAGCTTAGCCCATCAGAGGGTAAGAAGCACTGTCTGGTGGTGGTTGACATGTGGTCCAAATGGGTTGAAGCTTTCCCAGTAAAAGCACAGACAGCAAATGCTGTGGCAAAGGCACTACTGAGGGAAATCATTCCTAGATGGGGACTACCAGACAAAATTTCTAGCGACAACGGTTCACATTTTGCGAATGAGGCCATTACCCAGATAGGAGAATACCTGGGCATGGACATCAGAAAGCCATCCACGGAGAGGGGGTGCGGTGGAAAGAGAGAACGGCACAATAAAAAACAAGCTAGCAAAATGCTGTGCAGACACAGGTCTGTCATGGACACAAGCTAGGCCCATTGTGCTGATGTACATGCGGATGCGGAAACGAACACGGAGCCAACTCAGCCCATTTGAAATCCTTTTTGGTGCTCCTCCACAGATTGGACTCAAGGCTCCAGGATGTCCTCTTCCCTCCACAACTTTGTGTGAGGATGCCTATGTTGTCATATTGTGTTAACCTGTCATCCACTTTAGCAGACATCCAACGTCAGATAGCCGCAGCCTTACCTACCCCTGCTACTGGTCCACTTCACCATCTCCAACCCGGCGACTTCGTGCTGGTCAAGGATTTCCGGAGAAAGAGCTGGAAATCCAATCGTTGGCAAGGTCCCTACCAGGTGCTTCTCATCACCCAGACAGCGGTCAAGATCGCAGAGAGAGCCACGTGGGTCCACGCCAGCCACTGCAAGGTCGTAGTCACAGGAAAGGAGAAACGGTAGAAGCAGACGACAACAAGTGACGTGCCAAGTCACCAACGGTAGAAGCAGACGACAACAAGTGACGTGCCAAGTCACCAACGGAAGAAGCAGACGACAACAAGTGACGTGCCAAGTCACCAACGGAAGAAGCAGACGACAACAAGTGACGTGCCAAGTCACCACCAGCACCACACTCGCACTACATACACCAAAACACACACACACACAAGGTGTCACGAGCGAGTGCCAGCTGAGCGGTTTCATATGCCTCTGGTTCCTCGTTTGTGTTATCGGTGTGCAGGGTCTGACTGTCCGTGTCACAAAATCAACCGAGGGAATACTAATGTGGAAAGTGCGGATACTACTGGAGAGCGTGGACAATCATAGAATAATTACACCCCTGGCGATCATTTTCGGCCTATTAATCAGTTGTACCTGTTTCATTATCCCAATACTGAAGAAGTGCTTTTCCAGTATGGTATCCTCAGCTTTCGTTCAGTATGCTGCTATTCCACTACACGACAATCCTACTTTGCGCCAGAGCTACGAGGATCTTATACCTTGTACATTCCGCCGTACCCCTGTTCGTGAGCCAGAATCAGAAGAGTCTTATTTCGACACTACAATATAATCCATGTGAATCGAGTGTACCCTCCTCTTATGATTACATTATATTGGAGTCTGTCCTCCACAAAAACAGCCAGTTTTCTATGATATATTTGTGATGTGTTTACTTAAACCAGCGATGGAGTGTATTCATTGATGTGTTATATCAGTCTATCCTGTCATTTGTTTTATTTTCATGATTGATCAAGTATGATCAAAAGGGGGGAATGTAGTGGCAATTTCTTATGTTACCTTATATGGTAAAACCAAATGCTTCTAAAAGCATTGTCCAACACTACTGTACCATTTTCCTGATATGTGCTGTTTTCTCTGCATACTCTAATGAGGGTTATTATTCCCAAGCGCTTCAAGGCCACAGAGCTGATTTGGCAGACTATGTTGAGACTACTCCTCTTCACACAAAGTCACACGAGAACTTCCATATTCTGAGAACCGTTATACTATCTACAGCTCAAGGACAGGTGTCTAATAACAATATGAGACATCCGTGTGAAAGCAGATTTCTGCGGCGTTCCGCCTAGCTACACAAAACTCTGTCTGCCCGCCCTATCTTGTATATAAGCTTTGCTATTCTGTGACTATTGCGCACACTCCTGCAGACTATCCTATACTCTGTGAGACCTGTGCCTTCGAGGCGCCTCGAATAAAGAACCAGAAAGACAACTCTGTTTGTTTCACCAGTTTATTGATTGATCATTCTAATTGTATATCTCCACAGTATTGACTAGGTCTAAGATTTCCATAACACCACCTAAATTGGCCCTAAAAATCAATTTAGCTGCCTGGCACTTGACTGGATGCACCCACATGTCTGCCATATCTGCCTTGAAGACACGCCAATCTGACTTCAACAAGTTTACTTGTTGCCCAGGCTCTGCATTTTGGCCAGGAGTAATTCCTGTTTCTTTTATAGCCTGTCGAGTGAATGTGCACTTGTTCAATGTGGAGCCATAAACTAAAGTCGTAGGTGTATATATAACAGTCGTAGGTGTATATATAACGTCTGATAGTTCAATAGAGTCTAAACCAAACCTAGACACACACCTTTCCACCACAACTGCTTCTGTCGGTCTTTAATATGTACAAATTAGTGCGGAAACACGACTGCCTTCAGGGAGAGGCTGTCCCAAAACAGCAGCATTAAAATATTATTCATTATATCTCATTCTGAAATTAGGTATGGCTTTGACTGGGGTCTTTGTAAACGACAATAACAAATATGTATACCCAGGCAACATGTCGTACAGTACTGGTCATCTACTCTTGGTCTGCCTCTTGTGTTATTATCACATGGTGATGTACAAAAATGCCTCATCTTAGCTAAAATGCTTTTCTATCACTAACTCAATTTAAAAGAAGACTACATAACATGATACTATAGTGTTTGTACATTTTGCCCTTTTTTCTATTTGAACTAGCCCATTATACAATAACTGAACGATGAACTGATCTGAAGGTGAAATACTCATAGCCTTAGCTGTCAATCACCCAAACCTGAGCTCCTGCAGAGTGTCGGCCACACACAGAGACGCCTCTCTCCAACTGCTGTGTACATATGCTGTTTTTGTCTTTCTCAAAGTTAAAATCTGCTATACCGGGCTTCTTAACATGAACATGCTGTATTTCACACTTTAGAGAAAGGAAAAGTTAATCAGATCAATGGTTTTGATTAAGTAAATGATTTACCAGGTGTTTCTTCGTAGCATGCCACACTTTGCTCTAAATGCCAAGCGAGAGCAGTTTCAGATGGCACACAAATGTGCAAGCACAGCTGTTCTACTGAAGTCTGTATTAGATTTAATAAGGGGCTTGAACTTCACTGCCATTAAGAAACAATATCTTTCAAATATTTGTATGTGTTTCGAAAAAATACCGTTTATGTTGTTTGACTTGGATATGCTTTTAAACCTGCCATATTAGGAACAAAATGTGCAGTTAATGTTTACATAGCCTATACTGCCATTCTCTCATGGAATATGGACATTTAGCAATTACACATTGATTTTGTGGAGTACAAAAGATTATTGCATTTACTTGCTCTTATCACTCAGAGCTGACCACATACAGTATGTCAACCTCTTCAGATGTATTGTCCTTTATGTGAATTGACGTGTTGAGAACATAAATGTTATTCCTGCACTGTAATTTGTGTAAAGTATACATGCTGTTCATTTCATAGCATTTGAGAAAGATCAATGTTAATGGGAGCTATTGTAAACCACTAAATAGGTCGTCCTTATATCCACAGGTGCTGCTATAATGTACATTTATAACATATATGCCTGTTGCTTTGTATTGAAATATAACCATGAGGAAAAATGGTCATAACTGAAGCACATTGAAGAAATCTAAAGCATCTCAATAAGAGGAGCCAGACACTATATGAGATAACTAATAATATATTTAATCTTGCCCTCATATACATATTAAATACCTGACATACAACAGAAAGTAATTTATTCATGACATACTCCCTCTCACACAGACTTTTAACATCATGTGACATCTGGACAGCAATGTGACCTTTCAATATGAAACAGACAGCTGCCACAGGGAAAATACAATTTTAGTAATCATAGTCATTTTACATCTATTTCTCTCTCTACAGTTCTGTGCCCTCTTTTGATCTACTTTGTTCTCTCGTTTTTCTCCCCGTCTTTCTCTTTTACGTCTCCCTGTCTTTCTCCAACCTTTTTCTCTTTGTGTGTGTCACTTTATCTCAGCCCGTCTCTGTCGCTATTTGGCTGCAAAGAGAGCAGATGGCACTGATCCATAACTTAGTTAAGTGACTGACTTTAATGAGGAAGGACATATACACCGAAAGGGAGAGACAGCTAAGATGGATATTAAGAGAGAACGGAAAGCAAGTTCAAAACCTTTTTTGACAAGCAACGGTCACTAAGAAGTATCTGGCATTCAAAACTCTGCTCTTCAGTGTGCTGTACAAAAACTAAGCATCAAACTGAAGACTTGACAAGAAGTTGCTGTCCGTATAAATATCTAGCACTGTCAAAAACATCTTCACACGCATAATAAGCTGATATGATTTAGACAACAAATCTCATGTTAAAAAAACTAAGATATCTGTCATGGTTATATGGTTAATGATATGATATAGGTAATGTTTAGACATGTTCAGGAAAGCTGGGTTGTTTTATAAAGTGGTAAGTCCTCATAGGGTTGAGGTCAGGGTGGATGTCAATTAAACAGTGGAATTAAACACAGTACCATAACCGCAACAACAAAGTCATTTTAACCCTCATCTTTTCTGAACAAACCTGAAAAATATTGTTGTCACGTTGTAAAATAGATTTATTTCTACAACAGTTTTGTAAAGCACAGACTAACGATGTCGTCCTGCCAATAGGAGCGTCAGATAATGTGTTGTTCAAGAGGAACTGGGAACATGTGAAAATGTATTACAACATATGATAATGGATAACATTATGAGGATCTACCTGCTGTACTGAAAGTGGAAGTCTGACAGTGGTAATGAGGATAAACCAGATATAACCCCTTGCCCTTCTATTAGATGAGTGATTTAACTGACAAAACAAATCTAGCGGAGCATGGTAATCGCACAGTCCAGGCCGCCAGAAACCAAAGTGAGTTTACTCATTCGGTGCACAGAGGACAAAGAGAAGCAGGGATGACAAAGCAATGCATGACAGAAGGTGGTAATCAGGGACCTGGATAATAAGATACTGGTGTAAGCTTTACGAGGGTATGCTATGTTCCATGGAGACATAATGTGCGAGATCTTTTGAAAACCAGTAGAAGGATCATATCATATGACCAACCCGGTATCACGGCAAGACGTGAACATGTGACGATTTACCATGCTGGGAGACGTGAAGATGTCACGATTTCGTCCCTTCAAACGTGACAGTTACACGGTATTGTTAACCCATGTTAACCAGTGGAGAAATACCCGGAAATGCCAAGCAAATGCTACCCCGACGGTCGGTTGTTATTGTCAATATTAATATAATAATGATTTATTTTTGAATAGTCACACTCGATTACACCGATTTTCTTGTTGCCCCAGCTGGTCGACACCTCTTTTAGCAGAAACAAAGGCTACATTAATGTATTAAATCGATGTTAATCCATGCGTGTGGATGTGGAATTAACGGACATGACGTTGTGCGATTGCGTTGCCAGGCAACAGCTTCGGTTCATGTTAATTTACAAACTCTTCAACTACAACCGTAGTTATATTTAAAAACATGTTAGAAGGCCTCACGAAATACTTGAATGTAAATTTAAATTTGAAGGAATGTGTGTATAACAAAATACATCCGTCATAAACGAAACCGGAAACAGACTTAGGCAAGATCCTCAGCTCGATGGTTTAGCCGCAATGCACGCTGGGATTTGGTGTTTATGCGATGTGAAATCTGAAAACATTTTTTAAAAATAAAATAATATTTTATTCCGAGTGTTCTTGCTTTTCTCTTTGAAAGTCATCACATAACGGCATTGTAATACACGGTTCGGCTGCATTAAATATTACATATCTGCCGTAGTTCTCTATTTATAGAGCCCTGCTGAGAAGACTTCTAGACAAACAGGAAGAACTGCCGCCAAAACTGAAAACGTGACGTGGATCATAAATATATAAGCAATTAAACAACATCTTACATTTCTTTTTACACAATACGTCTCCTTGCAGCATCAACACTAATTCGGCTGACTTTTATATTTGATCCAATTGGTAGATAGGCTATATTTACACCATAACGGTGCACAGCTGATAGAAAGGGACACCTAAAGCACGTTATTGAATTTTATTATTTGTATTATTATTATTATACAAGAAAATCGGCGTAATCGAGTGTGACTATTATATTACTATATTAATATTGACAATAACAACAGACCGTCGGGGTAGCATTTGCTTGGCATTTCCGAGTATTTCTCCACTGGTTAACATGGGTTAACAATACCGTGTAACTGTCACGTTTGAAGGGACGAAATCGTGACATCTTCACGTCTCCCAGCATGGTAAATCGTCACATGTTCACGTCTTGCCGTGATACCGGGTTGCAACCGACTGGGATAGTATTGTAGCTGACGCTCAATGGTCCCTTATTATTGTTTTGTCCTTTTTTTGAAGAGTGTTTAATGTATGCTTGAACATTGTTTTATTTTGTAAAAATGATAAGAGTTGTCTTTCCGGAAGTCATGTGACCTCTTGCCCCGGATGTTTATATTGTGTTTGGGAGAGAGTAAAAGGGCGGTAAAAGTGTCAACGATGTGATAACGATAATTCTACTGCTGGTCTACTAGGCAAACACGTTTTCACGGTGTTTCATGAATGTGCAAAGAAGAGAATAAACGTCATTGTGGACATCAGTTCGATGCGTAAAGTTATTTCAAGACCAGAGTAGTTACAGTGAAAACGTAACCTAATCCATCCGAATCGAGGTATTCGATCCTGCTACAGGCTAGAGTGTGCTACGCTATTCCCCATCCTGCTGCAAGCAACAGGCTAAAGAGGTGAGACGCTGTTCTCAATCCTGCCGCAGGCTAAAGTGTGCGAAGCTATTCGATCCTGCTGCAAGCTACAGGCTAAAGAGGCTAAAGACGTGAGACGCTGTCGCTGTTCCTCATCCTGCTGCAAGCAACAGGCGTCGCGTATCGTGTGCGAAGCTGCGCTTCATCAGACGGTGTGCTGCGCATCCCGTGCGGACGACGAGCTTCATCAGACGGTGTGCTGCGCATCCCGTGCGGACGACGAGCTTCATCAGACTGTGTGCTGCGTATCCCGTGCGGATGACGAGCTTCATCAGACTGTGTGCTGCGCATCCCGTGCGGACGACGAGCTTCATCAGACGGTGTGCTGCGCATCCCGTGCGGACGACGAGCTTCATCAGACTGTGTGCTGCGTATCCCGCGCGGACGAGTGTGGCTCTTCAGGTTGAACTGTACTTTGAAATGTAAACTTCAAATAATTGATGGATAGTCCCACAAATAAGGTAAAGGTAATAAATATCTATTAGTATAAAGTAAAGTTCCTGTAACTGTTATTGTTAAGGGTTATTACTGTTAAGAATTGTATTGGCTAAGTGTTAAAGGTATTCCAAGAGTTGCCATTCATGCCTGTAACTTAGTCTGTCAGTCTGATGTAATGTCGCTACATGAAAAAGAGCAAAGCTCAGACTTTGAAGCAGAAGAGAAAGATGAGAGAAGAAGTGCTGCATCTAAAAAATCAGAGACAAGAGTAAGGAAATCCTCTCGAGGGAGACGGCTAACAACAAAAATGCAAGAACTTAAAGAGCAAGAGTTAACTCAAAAGGAAAATAAGTTCAAAACGGTGTATGAAAAATGGAAAAATGCGGTAAGAGACATTCGTACAATACTTAAAAGAGAATGCTCTGAGAGTGACATGTGTAACATGATGGAGGAAGTTGAGGGGCTTGAATCCGAATTAAAGGACTTATATGACAACATGCGAATTAATACAGCACCTAATCAGGAAATTCGCAGGAAAATGGATGCATGCTCAGCTGTAACTGCAGATCTACTACAGCTAATGAGAGTAAGGTTAACTGAAGATGCAGGCGACTTTGACGCTGAAGCAGAAAAATCAAGGTTACGCATGCTGCTTAATAATGAGTATGCTCGGTCCATATATGGATCTACGGCATCTAGAGCCACTGCACCTAGCTACCGTTCAGATCATCTCTCAGAGTCACCTAGTATTTCAGCCAAGAGAGCAGAGACAGTTGCACAGTTAGATGCAAAAAGAGCGGAAATTGATATGGAAGCTGCTATTGAAGCTCAACGTCAACAATTGAAGAAACTTGAAAATCAAAGAGACCTTGATGTCATTCAGGCAAAGTTAAATGTGTATACCGAAGAAGAGAGAAAGGAAAGGAGTGAGAGGCGTAGTCCTGTACACAGCCAATTGAATGATGCTAACCCATCTTCTCCTCACTCTGGAAGTCAAGAAATGACTAAAAATGAGGCACATTTAGTACAGGCGTTGCAAGAAGCAATGGCTCTCACCCGACTTCCAGTCCCAGAACCCACTGTATTCTTTGGTGATCCATTGAAGTTCACTGAGTGGAGCTCAAGCTTTAAAGCTCTAATAGAAAGGCGATGCTCTAACCCTGCAGATAGGCTGTTCTACCTGCAAAAGTACGTAGCAGGGGGGGCGAAATCTGCCCTTGAAGGTAGCTTCTACAGAAAAGATGAGGAGGCCTATGAACAAGCATGGGATAGGCTGAATGCCAGATACGGTCATTCCTTTGTTGTGCAGCGAGCCTTCAGAGAGAAACTCAACGGATGCCCAAAGATTGGGGGAAAGGAATATCTCAAGTTGAGAGAATTTAGTGACTTCCTCCAAACATGCAGCAACGCTATGCCTCACGTTAAGGGCCTACAAGTTGTTAACGACTGTGAAGAGAATCAGAAGATGCTAACCAAACTTCCTGACTGGTTCACATCAAGGTGGAACCGTTATGTCACAGAACAGCTGGATTTAGGCAATGATTATCCAAGTTTTGCAGAGTTTACCAGGTTCATATCAAAGGAGGCCCGTATAGCATGCAACCCAGTGTCATCACTATATGCTCTGAAACCCTCAGCAGAAATCAATCAATCAATGTTTATTTATATAGCCCAATATCACAAATGTTACATTTGTCTCAGTGGACTTTACAGTTTGTACAAAATATCAGTATGACAATACGACACCCTCTGTCCTTAGACCCTCACATCGTACAAGGAAAAACTTCCGAAGAAAACCCACAGTTTAAAGGGAAAAATGGGAGAAACCTCAGGGAGAGCAACAGAGGAGGGATCCCTCTCCCAGGACGGACAGACGTGCAATAGATGCCGTGTGTAAATTGAAAAGATAATACATTTGCAACATAGGTAGTCCAAATGTTTGGAAATGCATGTGTGTATAATAGGAAGATGAATCCACGAGGATATCCATCCAAGACCTATGATCCAGGACCACAGCCACGACTCAAGATCCAGGGCTCGCGATCCAGGACAGAGGAGCGCAGGATCATCCATGACTCCGGATCCCGGCGTATATAGACACCAAAAAGAAAGACATTTGGGGAAGCTGGGTTAATCGGAACATGAGAGTACACAGGTATAGACAGAGAGAAGGAAGAAGTAAGATGTCCCCCGACAAACTAAGCCTATATCAGCAAAACTAGGGGCTGAATCTATTCAGCCCTAACTATAAGCTTTATCAAAAAGGAAGGTCTTAAGCGCACTCTTAAAAACGGATAGGGTGTCTGCCGCCCGAACACAAACTGGAAGCTGATTCCACAAATGTGGAGCTTGATAAGAAAAGGCTCTGGCTCCCATTGTACTTTTAGAGACTCTAGGAACAACCAACAACCCTGCATTCTTGGAACGCAATGCCCTAGTAGGACAGTAGGGTATAATGAGTTCTTTAAGGTAAGATGGCGCCTGCCCATTAAGGGCTTTGTAGGCGAGAAGAAGAATTTTAAATTCTATCCTGTATTCTATAGGGAGCCAGTGTAAGGCAGCCAGAACAGGAGTAATGTGGTCCCTTTTCCTAACTCTGGTTAGTACACGAGCTGCAGCATTTTGAATCAGCTGAAGCGACTTGACTGACTTCTTGGTACACCCTGATAATAAAGAGTTACAATAATCCAGCCTTGAAGTAACAAATGCATGGACTAGTTTCTCTGCATCGTTTTGAGGCAAGATATGCCTGATTTTTGCAATGTTACGTAGATGGAAGTAGGCGGTCCTTGAAATTGATTTTATGTGGGCGTTAAAGGATAAATCCTGATGAAATATAACACCAAGATTCCTTACAGTCTCACTGGAGGCCAAATTAATGCCATCCATAGTTACTATATCCTTAGATAATTTGTTTCGTAGATTCTTCGGGCCAAGTACAATAACTTCAGTTTTGGTCGTGTTTAACATCAAAAAGTTTAAGGTCATCCACGTTTTTAAGTCCTTAAGGCAGTCTTGAATTTTATTTAGATGATTAATTTCATCAGGCTTGATTGATAAATATAGTTGAGTAACAATGCATAACAATGAAAATGTACAGAATGATTCCTTATAATATTGCCTAACGGAAGCATATATAATGTGAACAAAATAGGTCCGAGCACTGAGCCCTGTGGCACTCCATGGCTAACTTTGGTTTGCGTGGAAGATTCATCATTGACACGTACAAACTGAGAGCGTTCAGATAGATAGGACCTAAACCAGTCTAAAGCAGTTCCCTGTATGCCAACTAAGTGCTCTAGTCTTTGCAATAAGATATCATGGTCGATAGTATCAAATGCAGCACTGAGATCGAGCAAAACAAGAATAGAGACACGTCCCTTGTCAGAAGCTATTAGAATGTCATTTGTGACTTTAACCAGAGCTGTCTCTGTGCTATGATGTGTTCTAAAGCCAGACTGAAAATCTTCAAATAAATCATTGTTTTTTAAGTAATCACACAGCTGTTTTGCAACTGCTTTCTCAAGAATTTTTGAGAGGAATGGAAGATTGGAAATAGGTCTATAATTGGCTAAAACCTCTGGATCGAGGTTGTGCTTTTTAAGAAGCGGTTTTATCACTGCTACTTTGAATGATTGTGGAAGATAGCCTGATAATAAAGACATATTCATAATGTTTAATAAATAAGTGCTAATTAATGGAAAAACTTCCTTCAACAGCTTAGTTGGAATTGGGTCTAACATACACGTTGATGGTTTAGAAGAGAGAATCATTTAATTTAATTGTTCAAGGTTTATGGCTGAAAAGCATTCTAGTTTACTATCTAGTGTAATATTAGAACTTACGTTTCCGGGAGCTGTTGATAACACTATACTGGTCAAAGGCAAGAGGTCATTAATTTTGTTTCTAAGAGTAACAATTTTATCATTAAAAAAGCACATAAAATCATTACTACTGAGTGCTATGGGAATAGAAGGCTCAATCGAGCTGTGTCTTTCTGTCAGCCTGGCTACAGTGCTGAAAAGAAATCTTGCATTATTCTTATTCTCATCTATTAATGAAGAGTAGTAGGCTGCTCTCGCTTTACGCAGTGCTTTCTTATATTCATTGAGAGTAATATGCCAAATTAAACGAGATTCTGCAAGTTTAGTGGAACGCCATATCCTTTCAAGTTGTCTCGACTTTTGCTTTATTTTGCTGGTTTCGGCATTATGCCATGGAGCTAATCTATGTTGTTTTATTTTCTTCTTTTTCAAAGGAGCAACAGAGTCTAATTTTATTCGCAGCGCATCTGTAGCACTATCAACAACATGATCAATTTGGGGTGGTGTACCACCAGAAATGCCTGTAAGAGAAGCCAAAGGGCCAAAAGCAAACACATTTGCCACCGACGTGGGGGATTCAGAAACACCTTGCATTGTAGCTAAAACCAACGTTGAAGAAACCAAGTCAGAAGATGCAGAGAAAGTGAAGAAAGGGAGCATGCTAACACAAAACACTGAGTGTTTTTGCTGTGGAGAAAATCATTCCATATTCAAATGCCAAAAGCTACTGGAATTGACTGTGGAGGAAAAGAGAAAATGCATACAAGAAAATAGGCTGTGTTTTGCATGCCTGAGAAAGGGACATGTCTCCAGAGACTGCAAGAACAGAGCCATGTGTGGCATATGCAAAAGGGGTCATCCAACTCCTTTGCATGAAGAGCGTTCCTCAGCGGACAAACCCTACACACACAGCAGGTTTGAAGGAAATACATCCTCACTATCATGTTGTGTGAATAGAGGTGAAGGTGGGAGCACATCAATGATCGTGCCAGTGTGGATTTCATCATCTAACACTCCTAATTCTGAAACTCTGGTGTACGCTCTATTGGACACCCAAAGCAGTCACACCTTTGTAGAACAGGAGGTTTGTGAGAAGCTGCAAACAGAGATGGAGCCGGTAAAACTAAAATTATCGACTATGATGGGAAAAGACTCAATTGTAAAGAGTCAGAGAGTTTGTGGACTCAAAGTCAGAGGGTTCACCTCAAATACATCCATTGATCTGCCTCCAGCCTATACAAGGGATTTCATTCCACTGGAACGTGCGCACATTCCAACCTGCAAGACAGCCATGAAATGGAAACACCTTGCAGATATAGCTCAAGAGATGCCTCCACTTATAGATTGCGGTGTTGGATTACTGATTGGCTATGACTGCTCCAGAGCACTGGCCCCAAGGAAAATCAGCACTGGTGGCGATTACGAGCCCTATGCCATTAAGACTGACCTTGGATGGAGCATCGTAGGAAGTGCATCACAGCGTGTGAATTCTCAAGATGTGACTGGACTTTGTCATCGGGTATCAGTCAGAGAGGTGCCACCTGTAACGCCATCAGCGGTTATCAAGGTGCTGGAGTCCGATTTCGCGGACACCAAGCCAGGGGACAAAAGTATATCACAAGATGATATTCGCTTTCTGCAGATCCTAAAGGAAGGAATCCAGCAAAACAAGCAGGGTCATCTAAAAATGCCTCTTCCATTTAAAGCACGACCTCTACTCCCAGACAACAAAAGGCTGGCTTTGATTCGGCTAAAGCACCTTAAAAGGAAACTGGAAAGAGATCCCAAACTCAAGGCCGACTATCTGAAGTTTATGGATGGCGTCTTCAAAGATGGCGACGCAGAGAAAGCAGAAACACAACCAGAACCAGGCAAGGTCTGGTATATCCCACACCATGGGGTTTACCATCCTCGGAAACCAGATAAAATAAGAGTTGTTTTCGATTGTTCTGCAAAGTACGAAGGCACCTCCCTAAACGATCACCTGCTAACAGGACCGGATCTCACAAATAGCCTAACTGCAGTGCTCTGCCGGTTTCGTAAGCATGCCGTCGCCGTCATGTGCGATGTGGAAAAAATGTTCCACAGGTTCCATGTCCACAAAGAAGACAGGGACTACTTTCGGTTTCTCTGGTGGGAAAATGGGGATACAGACTCAGAACCCACAGCATACCGAATGAAGGTCCATCTTTTTGGAGCATCATCGTCCCCTGGCTGCGCCAATTATGGTCTGAAGCATCTTGCCAGTCAGAATCAAATACAGTACCCCTCTGCAGCTAGCTTCATCAGAAAGAACTTCTATGTAGACGACGGCATCATAAGCTTGGAGTCTGTCGATGAGGCAGTTAAGTTGGTGAAGGAAGCCCAAGTTGTGTGTGCCAAAGGGAATCTACACCTTCACAAATTCCTTTCCAACAACCGGGAAGTTCTAGACTCCATCTGTGCTTCAGAACGTGCTGCAGAGGTAAAAAATGTGGACCTCAACCACGATGAACTTCCAGCACAGAGAGTGCTAGGAATACGATGGAACGTTGAAAGTGACAGCTTCTCCTTCAAGGTGTCACTCGATGAGAAACCAGCAACTCGCAGTGGGATACTCTAACTTTGTGGCCTCTCTGTATGACCCATTGGGGTTTCTAGCTCCATTCATCCTAGAGGGAAAGAGGGTTCTGCAAGAGATGTGTCAGAAAGGAACCGGATGGGATGAACCACTGCCAAGCGAATTGAAGCTAAGGTGGGAGAGTTGGATGAATGATCTGGAAAATCTTGAGAAGATTCAGATCCCAAGATGCTTCACACCTAAACACTTTGGTGAGATACTGAGTGTCGAGCTTCATCACTTTTCTGATGCGAGCAGTCAGGGGTACGGACAGTGCTCATATGTCAGGTTGGTGGGTAAAGAGAACATACACTGCGCCTTTGTCATGGGCAAAGCGAGAGTCGCACCAACAAAAATAGTTACTATCCCAAGACTGGAGCTTACGGCTGCAGTGACCTCTGCTGCGGTGAGTAGCATGCTAAAGGAGGAGCTGGATCTAAAAGTGGACAAAGAATACTTTTGGACAGATTCGCAAGTTGTCCTGGGTTATATAAACAACGAAGCTCGAAGATTTCATGTCTTTGTCGCAAACCGTGTTCAGAGGATTCGGGAAGCTACCAACCCAGGACAGTGGTTCTATGTTGAAACAGGAGAAAACCCAGCTGACCACGCTTCGAGAGGCCTCAAGGTGGCAGACCTCATCAGCTCAAATTGGATCACAGGTCCCAAGTTTCTATGGGAAAGAGAGATCGTTGCACATCAGGGTACTACAGAGTTGCTGGTGGGAGACCCTGAGGTAAAGGTTACTCAAGTTCTCAAAACAGATGTTGCAGTGCAATGTAACTTTCAAGAGCAACTGTCAAGGTTCTCAAGATGGACCACAGCAGTCAATGTCATTGCTCGCATTCAACGATTGGCTAAGAGGACCAAGGCCACTGAGCCTTTAAATGTGGAGGAAAGAAAGCAAGCTGCACTGACGCTCATCAAGCTTGCACAACAAGATGCCTTTCAAGAAGAGTTGAACACGCTCAGCCAGAAATCAGGAAGGCTTCCTCGCAACCATCAACTCTATCAGCTTGATCCATTCATCCAAAATGGCGTAATGAGAGTGGGAGGGCGAATGAGGAAAGCGTCGGGACCACTGGAGTTGAGACACCCAATAATACTCCCTAAGGATGGTGCAGTCACATGCCTCCTCCTTACACACCACCACAACATGACACAACACCAAGGCAGAGGTTATACTCTGAATGAACTGAGAGCCAACGGCTACTGGATTGTTGGTGGAAGTAAAGTAGTAGCCCAGTGCATCATGCGATGTGTCTTGTGTAGGAGAGCTAGAGCACCACCAGAAGAGCAGCGGATGGCGGACCTACCTAGCGATCGTACAGATCCCTCACCACCGTTCACATACTGCGGTATGGACTGTTTTGGCCCCTTTCATACTCAGCAGGGCCGCAAAGAATACAAACGGTATGGTCTTCTCTTCACGTGCCTATGTTCCAGAGCAGTCCATATAGAGATGTTGGACGACATGACAACTGACGCGTTCATTAATGCCTTACGGTGCATCATAGCTATCCGCGGCGCTGTGCGACACATCAGATCGGATCAGGGTTCTAACTTCGTGGGAGCAAAAAATGAAATTGCAAAAGCCCTGAAGGAAGTCAATAAAGACAGAGTAGCTGCATACCTGGCAGATAGGCAGTGTGACTTCCTCATGAATGTGCCAGGCTCAAGTCATGCTGGAGGAGTATGGGAGCGGCAGATCAGGACAGTCAGAGGTGTACTGACCACAGTCCTTGCTCACAGTGTGGGAAGATTGGATGACGCCTCTTTAAGAACCTTCTTTTACGAAGCCATGTCCATTGTAAATGGCCGCCCACTCACTGTCGACAACATCAGCGATTCTACAAGTCTGGAGCCGCTAACTCCAAATCATCTGATCACCATGAAGTCATCTGTTCCACTTTCTCCACCAGGCAAGTTTGTTAAGGAGGATTTGTATACCAGAAAACGCTGGAGTAGAGTTCAATATCTGTCCGAACAATTTTGGAACAGATGGAGAAAGGAATATCTGGCCAACATTACTCTCAGGCAGCGATGGCATGTTCCAAGACGGAGCGTCCACAGAGCCTTTAGAGAGCTCTGATTTTTCATTTTCTCTTTCACGCATAAAATGTGACATATTGCACAGTTTCTTCTGCCAGATAATAATTATGGCATCAGATTGCTGTAGAAGAACGAGTTGTATATGGCTATTTATTTCTGTGAAAAACACTATTTTCAATAAAGGCACGGATAATGAAGACCAAGGTCAACATTATTATGCCTATGGAATAGAAGATTGTACAACACCGTAGTTGTTTATTCTTTATTGTTTCATATACACTGGCTAGCAATTTCATTGTGTGCACTGAAACATCTGTGGTCAGGATATGAGGGTTTCTGTGCTCTGACATTTTCAGGTTTTAGATAACATGCTGCGAGACAAAATATTTTCAATTGATGAAGTAAGATAATGCATAATTAAAGGACTATACAAGTGTCTGTTACCTTTGAAAGTAACTACAAGATGCTTTAAACCCCAGTTTAGAGAAACAAGAGAAAAAATGAAAGGGTTCTAAATGTTGAAAAAACAATCGCGAGATACGCTGCATGCACAAAGACAGACACAAACACACACTATACACACACACACTTTAATGCTATGACATGTATTAAATACAAACTCCATGGGTCCTCACTGCGGTGATTGGAATAAATTAGAAGCATACAATAGAAAAATCCCTTACCAGACTAAAAACATAATCCCCTTATCTCCTCTCTTCATTTCCTTTCCCTACTTTCTTTTTACTATCCATCTCCTCTTTTCAATCTGTTGTCCTCTTTGTCTGTCTCTTCTTTGCTTTATTTGTCTTTCTCATTATCCTCTCAATTGTTTTATTTTCCTGTTTCCCTTTCACCTCACCCACACCTCTCAGCAGCCCCTTTTCACTCCTTCTTTACAATTGCTGCAAAACAAATCCTGTGTATATATCTAAAGAAACAAAAAGACTGTCAATTGAGAGCCAAGAACATTTATGAGCCTCCATCTTACCATTAAACACAAAGAATATTTTTAAATGGTGGTGTTATAAATTAAAATCAATGTTTTGATGGCATAAAGTACCTTAAACATACCGTCAGTTTAAATGCTGTTTTATACTGAAAAACCAGAAGTTCTTGTGCACAACCAGTTGTTAAGCTTTTATTCAGAAAATCCTTCATCTCCGGTTAGCATTTAGCATGTGGCTAATATACCATTTACTATAGAGGTGAATTTAGTAGCGATATGGCACGGAGTGTTGCACACTGAAACCTACTGATTTTAACACTACAACTATAGACGTCGAGATATTATTATTGTTGAATATTAAATGAAGGTACAGTTTATTTGAATACGTTATTGTTTACAGATGTGGGTAGCATGTGACAACATCCGGAACGACCGGAAACCAAACTGCCGTGAAGTATTTCCTGTATTTTTTGGAGTATTGATTACAGCGTTTAGAATGTGTTAAATGAAAAGTCATGAAAGAGTTAAGGAGGAGAAAAGGCGTGTTTAGATATATATTAGATGTACAATGTCTGTATCCTCTGATATGCGTAACAACGGACATTAAATACGTGGAGGGCTGGCCCCCAGCAGCGCCAACCGGCCCACAGGGAGGAGCCAGCAGAGGATATATATAAGCCTCATCCCAATACCCCTCCTTGACTCCTCTCTTCCCCTCCTCCGGGACTTGACCCGGAAATCGATCAAGACACGCCATGTTGAAGGACGTCCCAATAGCTGAAATGCACACAGAGGAGTCGAGGAGGGGTGAGGGAGGAGACGAAAGGGAGGATACGGATACACGCGAGCAGACTGCGGAAGTGTTTTCACTACTCGCGTATAAAACCCCGCCCCCACCTTCACAGCTGGTCGATTTCAACGCAGGAAAACGGAGAACTGGAAGATGAGTGGAAAAGCGTCACATAAATGTATAAGTGCTCACAGCTCCGTGGGAATTATTATGTGCAATTCATTTCTAAAAGGCTTTCACATTACTATAATTATATTTTTATTTAAATGTAGGCTACATTTTACACCAAAACGGAACACAAAAGCTTGATGGGAAACGACCGGAAACGACTCGCTGGTATCTCGAGCTGAGCGCTCATTGGTGGTTTTTACCCCGTGCTGCTGATGAAACTCTCCAATTGGCCCGGCAAAAGTTTGTTGTTGTTTTGTGTCACGTCGCCACATGCATTCCCATTTTTCATCATTTTTCCACAATGTTTATCATCATGAAATTAATATCTATATATTTGATACTATACTTGCACTGTTGACCGTTTTCATACTTTATATATCTTAGCATATTCATACACACTGTTCATACTGCTCACAGGCTGATATCTAGTATTTCATACCCCTCACTGTTTATTCATCATACAATTCATTCTATATTTTATTCTGTAGATTGTGTACATTACTTTTCACTTCACTGCTTGTTGCACCTGGTTAGAAGCTAAACTGCATTTTGTTGTCTCAGTACCTGTAATCTGTGCAATAACAATAAAGTTGAATCTAATCTTGAGCAGGAACAAATGTATTTACTTAGTACATATCTGACATTAACGATTAAACACATGTGTGCATTCTTTATAAATGCAAACCGAGTCAAGCCGACTCCGGAGGTGGCGGTATGCCAGAACACAGCTGTTTTTCTGACTGAACAATATTCTGCTTGTAACATTACCTCGCCATTTAATTAAAGTACCATTTGAACCTTCTCAGAGACTCCATTTAGTCTCCTTTTAAAGCTTCTCTCCTGGACGCGAGAATAACGAACATATAACAGTGGCAGGTTAATCTTATTATGCCTCACCATCAGCTTTCTTAAACACAGTAATAAATTGTGGGATTGACTGGTTGATGACTAACTGTTAGATTGAACATGAGACAAGGATGAAAATGATCACCGAAAGACAGAGGACATTTCAAACGAAGAGATTTAAATGCCTCAACATTTTGAGAACTGCTTATGTTACATAAACACTCCAATTCACTTTTCAAAGGAATAGTTTATTTTAGACAATTTAATCTAGAAAAACATTGAACGGTTCTTACTTTGTACGCGGTTCATCATCCCATCACATCATGTCAGGCTTGTTCATGCGCAGGGAACAATTCAAACTCAATCTACGGAGGCATAAATTAAACTGTTGTCGTCAGTTTGTTTCCATTTTAAAAGCACTCACAATAACTTCAAGTCTGTAAGCAGTAGGACAAATATATCTGTGCTCAGCTTGTTCCTGCGTCACTGACATCATTTATGCTTCTCTATTGTCAACGGCAACATAAAAGCACCGATCATGAGCATTTTAAAGTTCATAACAGTGCTCGGCGGATGCAGTCAGGCCTTAAAGTGGATGCTGTAGGGGTGTGTGATGCATATAGAATATTGCTGAACATCCTCTCAGCTGGCAACAGCTAATGCGGCTGCTGGTTTTACTGTGGGAGGAGGTATTGTAAGGTTAGCTGGGGGTTGGCAAGCTTAGCGCCTGATGGGCTCTTTGGCATAGATTAGTCGGATGAGCCAATGAATAAAGGTCCTCCGCTGGACTGACTGCATGTCATGGAGAGGGGTGGAGGTCATTGCCTATAATAACAAATAGTTTAGCTTACATCCCGTCCTCCAACGCTGCCAGTGGGCGCTGGCTGAGTCCAATGTCAGAGCTCCAGTAGCTTTTCTCAGACTCCATGTGTTGCCCTCGAGTTGACGTTGCCAACCCTTCAGCCTACTTCACTAAAAGGAGAGTGGCTGCAGCAGTGTGATACTGCATATACAACAGTGATTTGTACATGTTGAGACACAAGAGCCTCCCGAAGAAACAGGCCTGTGTGCTGGTTTAATCCACTTTTCCGTCCAACTGCAAGCCACTTTAACGTATTCTTACCTTTTTTAGAGTTTATCCTTTTACTTTCAAATGTTAATCAGGTTTACACAAAAACTTTAAGATAATTATACACACGCTCCAATGAAATTGCTCTCAGTTGGGAGAAGTATACTCAAAGGATGTCAACACTGGGACAGATAAAATCCTGAAATTTCATTTTAAATCACTTTCCTTTCTCATGAATCATAATATATGCTTAATTTCAAACACTAATATTTGTCTACTCGCCTTGTGTGCCTAACAGGGAGAGGGAAGATAAGAAGCAAATGAAACTTGTTGGATGACCTGGATGTCCTTGATGAGTGCAAGAGGAAGGTACAGTAACAAATCTCTGTTTGCCTTTAGTGTTTAATTTGGTTTAGCACTTTTTATCAGGCACAGGTTTACAATAACATCAGATTATTATTTTTTTTTGTTAGACTTGAACAGAACAAAAACATCCTTTATCGTTCACAAGGGCAAGTTTCCCGAGAAGTTAAATTGGTCTGTTGTGTATGTGGTGATATCTGTGGTGGTTTTAGAGTAGAGTAAAAATAATGTGTCTTTTGCCAAATGTGTTGATTATTGAACCAGTTAAATTACAATTGATTGTTTATAAATCCTCTTATTTTAAGGAAAGTTTTTACATACCCTGATACATACAGCAAAACTGTTAAAGGGGACCTATCATGCAAAATGCACTTTTTGATGTCTTTTATACATAAATATGTGTGTAAGGGAACTCACAAATGGTCAGAAAACAAAACCCTCTCTCTTTTCCTCCGTACTCACATCTCTAAAAACGGGGGTACAACGGAGCTGATCCAGATTTGCGTCCGATATGACGTAATATTGGAAATGTGGACCTACGGCCCTATCAGAAACGTTGCTATCAGAAACAATGCCCGACTGTTTTGGACATAATATGGTCTTTGTTTACATTAGCAAGCATCGCTAACACTAAGAGCTAACCTGTACTGAAGAGAGTATGTTTAAAAAAGCAGGAAATAAAAAGGAACTTACCTTGTGGTAAACCCGCAAGTGAAAAAGCATTTGATCTCCATACTCCTGGAGGGTGCCAAAAACAAAGTCTAAGCGCAGAGGGACCGTGCTTTCTCTGCTGCCGCCCCTAAACTGTGGAACGACCTGCCCTTGCTAATCAGACAGGCTCCCTCACTGTCTGTTTTTAAATCCCGTCTTAAAACCCACCTCTTCTCCTTAGCATTCGGAACCAAGATTGTTGCTTTTATTTGCTTTCAGTGTGGTTGTTTTTATGTTTTTATTTTTATTTTGTAATTGTTAGGTTTATTCTGGTTTGTTTTGTGTTTCGTATCTTTTATGTGATTTTATACTTATTTTTATGTTTTGTGAGCTGTGTGACACAGCAATCATTGATGTGGTTTGGAACATGATATAGCATTTAATCACGGCAGCATGTATCTGTATCTGCCAGTATAATTGTATGTTCAAGCTAAGGACCCGGATCAGCCATTCTCTAACAGGGCTGGAATAGAGGGATACGAGGGATGTCTAAAATGCATGATCTGTTTGGTATTTTGAGCATCATAGACATGTTTTTTTATATATTTGTATATATGTGAGACACATAATATATGCCTACAAATAGTATAATAGGATACCTTTAAGGTACTGTGTTCAGCGGTTTAAAATCCACATTCCTTCACCTTGTGCATACTTGCCAGGGAAGTAACTTTGCTGTGAGCAGTGAAGATATATCATCTATGGTAGTGTTTAGCAGTATACTTAAAAGCCAGTGCCTCAAACATGTCACTGAGAAAATGGAACAAGCAGCACACACGTAATTCACAAGTGTGGTTACTCATGTTTCAGTGTTAACAGCCTGTAAAGCCTCCAAGCCGCACTGAACATGTCTCATTTATGGGCAAAGAAAAGGCGTTAACAGGAGTATTGACCGAATTGAATGAAGTCTCCTCAACAACTCTGATAATGGAAAAGGGATTTGATAGAGAGGCTCGACACAAATAAATGATGGATCCATGTTTTTTCCAATGGTTTGCTTGAGGTCATGCTATTAAAAGTGATGGGTTTATCAGAGAAATAATATTTATAATGTATTATTGAGGCACTGTACTTTTTGTAATGCTGTATTAAACACCATCAATCAATGCGATAATAAAGCATAGACTGTTAGACATTCAGACCATTTGTATTAAATAAATAAATATAACAAAATCCTTTCTATTGCAATTGATCTAAAGAGTAATGTGTTAATTAGCTAAATGGCACTCTTTTCATCTCGGCAGCACAGTTAATAAAATCAGCTCTTGAATTAAGGAATGGATGGATAGATAGATAGATAGATACGGCCGTTAGAGGGAAGAGAGAGCAAGCGTCTGAAGGATGAATTGATATAAGGATGGATGGGGCAGGGAGGTGAGGTGATGAGGGGAAGAGTAGGGATGCATGAATAGGGGAAGGAAATATGTAGAGGCATTAGGATGAGACCATATGGAAAAAAGTTAGAGAACTGAGAGGAATATTTCTTATTCCCTATGGCTGATCTCACTGTCTCATGTCTTTGTTGAAAATCTCACTAAAAACGATGACCTCTGCAGTGATCAGGAATAACCTTATATAAAACTGCATTCATTTAACATCAATGTAATGATGTATAAATTCCTTCTTTTAATGACTCATTATGTTCTATCAATTCATGCACTGTAAGTAGCCTTTCCGTGCAGGGGTTGCTTTTCATCCAAGCAAATAGAAATAAACGAATTGCATGTTTTGTCTCTGGATTTAATTGGATTTAAGCGTCAGAATACAGCATTAGTTGGAAAACATAAAGCTATAGGCAGGAGAATATAAAGCAATAAATACTGATTTACTGAACTACCTGTGTCATCCTTGTATTTCCAAACTCAAACAACACACACAAGTTTCATAATTACAATTTTATTGGCTTATGTTTTGCTGTCATCTTCAATGCAAAGTTGCATTTTCAGGTAAAGTAAAACATGAAAGACGATTGGAATGGGTTGTTTTATGGTCTGGAATTGTCTGAAGTTGAAAGACAACATAAACCCCATGAAAACTTAAAAAAATGGAAGCAGGATAGTTTAATTTAATTGTTGCATTGTAATGCATTGCAATGTGCCAGCCAGTATTTGAGGTTTGTATCAAGTATTTTTTTCACTTTGTTCACCAAGACACATTGAAATAAGTATAAGTTAGTTTTTCCTTCTTGACGTCTTCCCTTCATAAAAGGCATAGAAAGGAGACACAGACATTGCCTGGACACACACAGGTCCCTTGGCTTTACATAATAGCTATGCTGTGTCACGTTCAGCAGACACTGTGAGAGTGTGTGTGTGTTTGAATGCCAGAACAAGTAGAGGACATGCAGCCTGGAGCAATGAATTCCAATAGCTTAGGACCCCAAGGTACACATACACTTACACACCTCAGAAACCACACACACATAGACAGTGATTATAACCCTCACACTAACACAGCTTGTATACAGCTCAAAACTATGTTTTATTCAGAACAATGCAGCAGCCTAAAGAAAATGCTAATGAAGAACCTTAAGATTTCTTATACCCTGCATACTGGGAGATTGATTGATTTGCTATGCGAGTGTGTAAGAGTCTTTGCATTGCATTATTCCAAAAAAGCCACAAAGGCAGAAAAAGCAGAAATACTCAGTGGGCCTCCAGGACAAATATGAATCCATGACATTGCTTGTGAGGGCTTTGGTGTTGTAAGCTTTGTTGGAGCAGGCAGGGTTAAGTGATCTGCTTAAGGACAGTGGGGGGAACTGGCTTATACTAACCTGTCTGACTAGAGGCAAAGATTACATTTTGGGTGCTGTCCTCCCTCGTAAATGTGAATACAGCACAAGGAATATTGCTAGTTGGCCCATTTGATTACTAACATGCAAACTCATTAAATGCTTTGTTTTACATGTCTTCAATTAGAAAAGATACAAGAAAGGATACTCTGAATAAACAAAGGCAGACTGCAATGTGGAGGGTAAATTGCTCTCTGAGTGAAACAACATCTGCTCTAGTTCTAGTAGACTATGTTAACGTTCACTCTTATTTAGTACCTCCATATCATATAGTTTATATTTAAACTGATCTTGCTTTTAAAATGGTCTAATTTGCTTGCAACTCGTGGACCCTTCTGCCTCTGTCACTACATCTTCATGAAACACATTTAATCAGAGACAGCTAAATGAACATTGTTACCATCTGATATGCAATGTATTTTTCTGAGAGGAGCCTCAGATGATACAAATACCAATATGTGTGCACAGCAAAGTGAAACACATCAGTAACATATTTAGAATGTCCATTTGAACCCTGTTTCACACACACTTTAACTCACACACAGAGTGTACAAACTACCTAACAGAAGAGACCTTGTTTCTTGTTGTCAGGTTGTAATCTTGGTGCTTTATTCCAATTTGCTTTGCCCATAAGCTTGCCGTTAGCAGCGCCTCCAGCTGTGCACCACTTGATTTGAATGAGACATGCTAATAATGCCAAGAGGCCATCTAAGGCAAAGCTTCCTGCCAGTGAATGACACAAATTATTAAATAACACATTGTGTTTCTCCAGCTGCCACTTGCAGATCTGTGAGCACATGAGTGTGTGTATATGAACTCTATGAACTCTATGTCATTCAAAATAGGGCTTCTGTAAAGGATTACATATATACATAAATAATATACATTTGGAATGTACTGTACTGTAATATTTTCTAGTTTTTCGGGTCGGCTCTCAGTCCTGCTCTGCTCACCCTCCATAACATCTGCCACTGATCTTCACTAACATATTTAAGGGCCTTGAGGTTTCTGGTTGTGACCACTGCTCCACATCTCTTCCCCCACCTCAGGGTTTGTCTCCAGCAAATGCAATTCAGCCACATTGTATAGTCATCTGTCTGTCTGAGCAGAAACACTGTCATCTTAACAAATGCTGCTGTCTGCACCAGCTCCGTGCAGGCGGAAGCTCCATCAGCTTCCTTCGGTCATGCATCACTCATACAACCTGAAGCTTTGTTCTGTTCTTGAAACCTAGTTTTCTTTTACTCCGGCTTCGGCCTTGATTAATCAATCCACTGTACACTCTTATACAGTAATTATATGCTGTAGAACAAACAAAAAAAATCACTTTTCCTTGGAGGGTGAAACATAGGGAAAGATGGAAGAACTATATGAAAAACATGAGTAAAAGTTGAAGCGAACTTCATGGATCTTGGTTAATTTTTGTGACCCGAATACATTCAAACGTGCCGCCTGTCCAGCTCTACACTCCCCCTCAGCACTCAGCCCTGCTCAGGCACGTTCTGCTAAACCAAAGCCTGAGCACCAGAGCTTCCTGCAGTATGAAAGTGGGTGTCTCTGGTGTGCCAACCCCTGCCCTCCTTCAAACTGGCAGGTATAGGATTGCTTTGTTAAGTCAGTGGTGCCTGTTTAGAGGTTTTTTCTGAAGACTTAGCAGGAGGGTACTTGCTTCAAACAGCCAGCTGCTGCCACAGTGATGATGCTGCCAGATTATTAATAATAGGCACCCGTCCTCTTTATGACATCTTGGAGAGCTTCCATTTCAATTGAATCAGTTGAAGTCCAAAGTGACAGTCTCTCTTGTTCTTAACACTTTCCTGCACAGAACGACCCTCTTCCCCTTTTATTCATCTTTAGTCCCACTGGTATACTGCAACTAGCCCTAGTTGTTATGCTACTTTGCAGCTCCAAGTGGACATCTTTCCTGAATGGTTAACCCCCACCTGAACAGGCCTATCTACCCTCCTGCTCACCTTAGATAGCCATGAGTCTCCAGCATTCAATAATGTATCCCTGTGACATATTTGTCCCCAACAACCAACGTAGAGAACATTGTGAACAGGTATTTCTGGTACCCTCTGTTCTATCTTGAAGTGACAGTACACCACAAAATAAAAAATATATATTTGTTCTCCTACCTGTAGTGCTATCCATCCATTCAGATTGTTTTGATGCAAGGTTTTTGAGTGTTGAGGTGTCAACCGCAGAGATGTCTGTCAACTCTCCAACACAACACACCTCAACAGCATGTGTGCATCAAATCATGGACGAGAGGCTTGTGATAGCGCAAGATGTAAACATGTATGCCGTCTTCCTAGGCTGAGCTAGCTCCGAAAGCCCAGGAGAACTAATTGTACATGAGTACACACTTCTCTGTAGTGATACTTTAAAAGAAAATAGTTCCTGAATGAAATTGCTCAAGGTCTGTGGATTATCTCGAGTGCCAGGTCATGATTTCAGAAAGAAAGAATGCTGTTGAGTTTTTCAAATGTTTATTTTGGCACTTTGAGCACCACAAGCAAAGGGCCATTTGGTTCCATTATATTGAGAGAAATCTGACATCTACACAGCTGCTATCTCTGCATTTCACACCAAAACAATCTCAGTAGATAAATAGCACTACAGGTAAGAACCAGTTTGTATGTCTTACCACATAACACAGCAATCTTAGCTTGCTGTCCCTCTGCACTGCAAAAACGCCCTGTCAAATTTAAGGCCAAACGTTCTAGATACAAGCATGCTTGCACTTAAAACAAGCACATTTGGCTGCCAGTGCAGTAAGCAAATTTCACTTGATAAGATGTCTTAAAACAAGTCAGGCTGTCCGACTATCATTATAGTCGGACAGCCTGACTTGTTGACATACAATCTTAAAATAAGATTAAAAAGACTAATTTCAAGCAATCTAATTAAGCCTATTTAATGCAAAAGAAGCCTATTATCACTCAAAACTAGGGTACTTTTAGCATCAAATTACTTAAAATGAGATTTAGGGAGACGTGTGGCGCAGTGGGTAGTGCGTTGGGATCAGGGGAGCATAGGTTCAAACCCCACTGCAGTCAGCATGTCGTTGTGTCCCTGAAGACACTTCACCCCAAAGTGCTCCTTTGGGGATTGCCCACAGTATTGAGTATGTAAGTCGCTTTGGATAAAAGCGATAACAAGTTACATGTAATGAAATTCTTGTTTTTAGGGAGATAAATTAGAACACATGCTCTTAAAATAAGTAAACATGACAATTCTTTCAAAAAACACGTTTTTATTAAGTCAGTCCATAACAAACAGGATCATTTATTAAATGAACAAAGCTCTTCAACATATATACATCCTCATAGAACTTACAAACATTGGACACAGAATTCAAGTTCTCTACTTTTTTGTGAATTCTGCCCATTCAGCTATTGCTTTTTTGTATGAATGAGTAAGGTCACGCTCGTGAATACTGTCCTTCAGTACCTCAGTCTGGATGACGGATAGGAGAGTAGCAACACATTTGGGGTAGGTGAGGTGGAAGGTGTAAAAACACTCCATCAGGATGAGTGGAGCCTCGTGCATCATTTCCCTAGGTAGGGTCATCAGTGGGATTTTGCCAACAGCCAGGAGGAGGTTAGTAGAGTCTAGGATGACTGGACTGGTGATGGGCCGTTTCTGGAGAAACGTATTGGGGTCCTCGGATGGCTGAGAGCAACAAAGTAGAGACAACAAGTAGAACAAAATTAAACCTCAGGGCATATGAAGTTTTATTTCAGTTTAACTGATACTGAGTACCTGATACCTGAGTTTCAACAGTCACATTAAAACAGTTACTAAATCAGCCTACTATCACCTAAAGAATATATCTAGGATTAAAAGACTAATGTCACAGCAGGATTTGGAAAAACTTGTCCATGCTTTTATCTTCAGTAGACTCGACTACTGCAATGGTGTCTTCACAGGTCTCACTAAAAAATCTATTAGGAAGCTGCAGCTAATTCAGAACGCTGCTGCTCGAGTCCTCACTAACACTAAGAAAGTGGATCACATCACTCCTGTTCTGAAGTCTTTACACTGGCTTCCTGTGTGTCACAGAATAGATTTCAAAATACTGCTGCTGGTTTATAAAGCACTGAATGGTTTAGGCCCAAAATATATTTCTGACCTCCTGCTAAATTATGAACCATCCAGATCTCTCAGGTCTTCAGGGACTGGTCAGCTTTCTGTCCCCAGAGTCAGAACTAAACATGGTAAAGCAGCGTTCAGTTATTATGCTCCAAATACCTGGAACAAACTCCCAGAAACCTGCAGGTCCGCTGCAACTCTTACTACTTTTAAATCCAGGCTGAAGACTTTTCTTTTTTGTCGCTGCTTTAATTGAACTATTCATATCTTAGACTGCACTGTAACTTTATCCATGTACTTTTTTCTTTAATGTTTAATTGCACTGTAACTTTTATCCATGTATTTTTTCTTTAATGTTTATTTTATTAGCTTTTCTTTTTAATGACTGATTTTAAATGCCATTTTCTTAATCTCTTTCATTTTTTGTAAAGCACTTTGAATTGCCTTGTGTTGAAAAGTGCTATATAAATAAACTTGCCTTGCCTTGCCTTGCCTTACTGACTCAGACTCACCTCAAGAACATGGAATAGTGCCTCACTTGCTGACCCAAGCTTTTTGGGTGGGGAAGTTGGGGAAGGAAACATTGAGGGAAGTGCCTTCATCAAAGCAATCGCTTGTCCAGCTGAAAAACAATATGGATACATGATCAAATGCATTGTGCTTGTTTTTGTTAGGCAATTTGACTTTGACATTAAGTGTTGTGTAACTGAAAAGTAAGCACAAAAGCAAAAAAATAGTTATTTGCAGAGCCCAAGGGAGTATAAGATAATCATGGAAAAACTATGCTGTTGGTGAACGACAGTATCCCTGAAGCGACATGAATCTTAATGTCACCTTGGGAAATTGTACATAAACTGGTGCTACTTTTTTTTCAAAATTGGCCTGAATGTTGCGCTAAGACAGAGAGCGTGGGATCACCAAAATCAAACGGTTCTCCTAGGGATATTGAATGTGCACAGCGAAATGAAAGAGTGAAATAAAAACGATTGCAGTTATTGGATCAGCAAACTGAAAGTTTGGCTGGATAGTGGGGGGGGCAGCGGTTGGGGTGAATTTATAATATCCCTGACACTTTCACTGCAGGGGATATAAAAAGCACTTGTCAGTTGCACAAGGGAAAGCAAAACAATAAGGGTCACCTGTATGCATGACATAAGGTAGTAGTGACCTACCTATCATAAACATGATGTATATTTATATTTTGGGAATATTGACCCTTTTATTTTAATTAAAAGTGCTCCAAAGTTGCATTTAGGTCATCATTCTTTCCTCAAAAGACAACCCCTACATTAACTAAAGCAGTGTTTCCCTACTAGCTTTGAGATCATTTATAACTATAAGGTTTTATGTATTTTTTATGTGGTACTTTCTCAGATATGGGTCTGATTTATTGCTCTAAGCTTAAGGACCAAAACAAAGAACTCAATGTAAAGATGTTATTCTCTCTCCTGTTTTTATGTTGTTGGCAATCTCAAACCAAGATCATTTGCTCTATATTATGTATTTTTTAGAGCCTTGTAAAGCTTCTGGCTGTTTATGCGGTTTCTATTGTATGGTGTAATATCTCTAGTTTCCACTGAGCAATAATAACTGAAAAGAAAACTATTTTCATTTGCACAGGACTGAAAGTGATCTCACTGAGTGTCCCATTATCATTCTTCTAACCATGGTGCCTCATTTATATACGTTGCAGGAGCAAAGGAAAGTGCTACTATTGAAGCCAGGGTTCCTACTGTATTTTTGTTCTTACATTCTTTAGATTGGATTATTCTAACGTTAAAGTCGGACCTTGTAAAGGTCACCTATTATGCAAAATCCACTTTTTCCTGTCTTGTATACATAAACATGTGTCCCCTCTGCGTAAAGAGATTCTGAAAGTTTCAGGAAAAAAGATTCGCTCACTTTTTGCCCTGATCCATTTATATAAAAACCTGTCTGAAAATGAGCTGATCTTTGGCCACTTTATGATGTCATAACGATTTTTTAGCTTGTGTAACCATTAGCCAATAACCAACCAAGGTAACCCCCCCCCCCCCCCCACCTTATCACCTGAATCCCCTCCTAGACCACCATTGTGTTATTTTTAACCAAATATCTCTCAGAGGGGCGTGGGGAGGGGCTCCTTATTTTCATCTGAAGTAAATGACAGAGAATCAGCACTTTTAAAACAGGGCTGAAACAGAGGGGATTATGGGATGCTACAATGATCTGTTTGGTATTTGGAGCCAAACACTTCAGAAACATGTTTTGTATATATCTGAGACCTATAATATAGTGATGAAAAACAGTATAATAGGGGACCTTTAAAGATTTTGATCATATATTACAATTTAAAAATACTTATTTCACACTGTCCTTCAACATTTGTGCTCTTTTCCCATTAACAATGGATCTTGCCCCCATCTATTATCTTAGTTTGATTAATACACAGGATCCACCATAGATTCATGAACTTGAACTGTATGAGCAGGCAGGCTTTCGGGGTATATCCCAAGGACCATTTGACATGATACATGGTTGTTGATGGACACTCAGTGGCTTCTTCTGTGATCAAACACGTGACCTTTCAGTAATTGGATGGTATCTCAAACCACTAGGTCATCCTCCCCATAATACTCCCTGTCACCCATGACCTCCATCCCAGTTGATATCGCCTTTGCACAATGCCATGAATTTTCCTAAGAGAAAAAAAGGTTTATTTATGTACCTGGTTTCTCCTCTACAATCCTTTGTATTGCTCTCTCCATCTTTAAATGGCGCTTTCTGTCTCATTTGCAATCCCTAAACCTGCAGAGGAGGATGATGTTTGAAGAGGTGAACTGAGTGTTGGCCTGCCTAACAGCTTGCACAGTGTTGAATTGAAGAATATTTCAGGTGTTTGTTAACATTGTAGCAAGATGCCTTCAGGCTCTTCGACCTTGTTCCCAGGAGTGTCCTCGGCAAAGCTATGAACTCTATCAATATCAATCTTAAAAATGGATCTCTCTCTCTCTCTCTCTCTCTCTCTCTCTCTCTCTCTCTCTCTCTCTCTCTCTCTCTCTCTCTCTCTCTCTCTCTCTCTCTCTCTCTCTCTCTCTCTCTCTTTGAGAGCAATTTAACACATACAGTCCATTATGATGAGGTACAGCCAATTGAATACGACTGTAGCTAATTATAAAATATTAGTTAAAGCAGGTGTCAAATCATTGCTCATTGCTTTTTTTATGGACTGCTATTTTGCATTTAAAGGGGACTTATCATGCAAAATGATATACATAAATGTGTCCCCGGTGTGTCGGGGAACTCACGCAGCGTCAGAAAATAAAACCCTCTCTCTTTTCCTCCGTACCCAAATCTTTTAAAAACAGGGGTACAACGAGCGGCTACAGATTTGCTGCCGATATGACGTCAAACCGGCGGCGGACCCACAGAAAGTTGCTATCAGAAACAATGCCTGACGTGTTTTGGACGTAATCTTGTCTTTGTTTACATTAGCAAGCCCCGCTAACACTCAATAAAAAAAGGAACTCACCTTGTGATAAACCCGCAAGAGAAAAAGCATTTGAGCTCCATACTGTTTCAGAAATAATCCTTGATGTGGTTTAGAACAGGATGGCGTTTTATCACAGCAACATTTAACTTTATCTCCGGTAGAATTCTGATCAGGCTTTAGTTCCGCCTCCTCTTTTTTTTTTTTTTAAAGCTTAGGACCCAAAATCCGAGTTTCTCTAACAGGGCTGCAAAAGAGGGGTATGAGCAGTATGAGGCATGGCTACAATGGGTGATCTGTTTGGTATTTTAAGCGAAAAACTTCACAGACATGTTTTCTATAGGTATGGCCCTACAATATATGTGTCCAATATAGCATAATAGGTCCACTTTAAGTAGCAGGTACTGCACAAAAAGGACCGTATAGGGGTTAGCTCTACCCTTTGTGGAAAAACAAAGATAATGGATTCATGATTTGTATCCCTTGGTTTCAAATGTTCAGTGAATATGATATGTCTGGCTTTTCAGTTTAATCACAGGTCCATGTAAGAAAAACAATAGGTCCAAAAACCAAATTCCATTTCACATGTGTGCACACAATAGTAATTATATTGCAATTATGAGCTCAACAACGTCACCAATTGTCAAAAGTACAATACACTCCTGCATTGAAGGCACAACAGCTCAACATCAGCAGCTTTTGGTGGGACGTTCTATATGTTTCAGTCAGGCCTTTCTTCACAGGATTCCTTATCGCTGCCTGACATATGGGCGCATTTATGCTGAGAATCATCAGAGTCACATAAGATCTTTGCACACACAAAAACACTACATGGCATCATTGTAAGTCCCTGCATACTGCACTTTGTATACTTACACCGTAATTGAGTAAGGGGCTGCATTAATCCCTGAGCAGTGAGATACAGGCATCACGTTCATAAAAGGTTTGTTGCCATATCTTCTACCATCGCTGATATGTATCGATATCAGCCATTTAGTCATTAGTAAAAAAGATGAACTAGAGAACTCAAAGATAACATAATTTCATGACTTGTTTGCATGTCATTTTAATATATTGGCCTTTGTGACATTAAGTCTTATGTCAAAGTTTGACAATTTTGAAGGCATGTACTCTGCGGCATGTACACTTGCAAGGGGAAACATTTGTTTTTACCAATATCTTAATTATAATAAAAGTAATAATTGTGAGAAATCCAGCATGTTGAAGACAATAATTTCACAGCACTGCCTGACTACATTGCTCAAATAAGAGTGTAATACATCCATCCCCCCTCCCCGACCTGCATGATCCAATAGGCCTATACCCCTTTAACACTTATTTTATGAAAAGTTTTTTTGTATGAAATACAACACTCCTTTCAAAAAATCTCATTATTAGGTGTTGCAAAAAAAAGATAAAAAAAGGCATCACTTGGGAAAAGACATATTGCATCCAATCAGCGAACCCTTTGTGACACAATCCACACCTGAGCTGTGGATCAAGTCAGTGCTTGAATTGGAATGAAAAAGGTGCCAGTACTCTAAAATCAGCAACTTTTTCAAGTCAATTTTATATATACAGCCCACAAACAAGAATTTGGCTACTATAATGCTGGTGGGTTTGTCTTTTTACTACTGTATATTTTAGAAAGGTTCACTGTACTTAACATTTTTTATGATAGGCAGCGGATATGGCTAAAGCTCAGTAAGGTCAATATTAACTGAAAATATAGCAATCAAAGTCTAGATCTTCTGCTGAAGACACATGAAGCAGAGACCTTTCAGATGAGAGCCCCTCTGGTGGTGTTCAACATTAATGACAAGGAAACAAAGCTCTGGTCAGAAGCATTTTTTATAAAAAGCTTTAACAAAATTAAGTATTTCTGTACATTTTGAATGCAATCTAACTTTCCAACTCAGAAAACGAAAAACGAAAAAGTGCCAAAAGTCTTCTCACATGGCTGAGCTGCTTTGCAATATACTTCACCACTGAAGAATACAAATATGTATAAAGTAAACTATGATGCAATCTAACTTTCCAACTCAGAAAAATGATAAAGAGCATGAACAAAGAACATGTAAAAACAAATGCAAAATTTGCACAATCTAAAATGAGAAACTGTAACTGCAAGTAACAAAGTCTGAGCCATGGTAAAGAGTTACATTGAACACCAAGCTGATCAGATAACTCCCTGGTTGGTCTGAAGTCCTTCTATCTCCAGGATCTGTACAAATCGGCACATGATTTGTACAGATCGTACGGCACTGTTTGCTGATGAAAACAGGAAAGGACTTGATCATCAAGTCCTTTCCTGTTTTCATCAGCACCATGTTAGCTCTTACCTTGCACCATGGCTATCGCTAGGTAACTTGTCCAGTGCCTGCTGATCTTTAGAAAGCCTTATAACAACGTGTCCATGTGGTTGAGGTCATTGCCATCTGATTTGATGATCAAAGTAAAGGGGGATAATAGACATTAACGTGGTTCCTATAATAATAGCATATTCATGTTATTTTTTAAAGAACATAAAGCGCGAGTACAAAGCAAGGGGACCAATAGAGTTTTGGCGTGACTCATTCAAGGACACTAAAGCAAACAAACCTACATCTGATGATCTTTAATTAGGTAAAAGATGGATGAAGGAAACAGAGGTAGGCTATGCCTTCTTTGTTGCACTTCCTGAGGTTTCTTCCTATTTTTGTGTATGCTATACAGACACATATATGATGTGCAGTGGCGGCCGGCCCATAGGGGCGCTAGGGGCGCCACCCCACCTCTTCCCACATACACATTTAAAAAAAAATATATATATATATATATATATTTAAAAAAAACATATTTAAAAAATATATATATTTTATATTTCTATTTTGAATGAACAAGGTAAATATCATACAATTGGTATCAGTAAAATGTATAATCTACAATAAAATCTCGTTTAAAATTGTGTTACGATGTCTAAAGTTACTGATAAGTCACATGTTTCCTGCCTGACCTTGCCCGTGGCATTAGTTTATGCAAGGAGCCCCCGAGCCAAACAGCAGCAACCAGCACGTTGCAAAAGTCTCAATAGTAGCCGAAACATAATTTCAGCCAATCAGCGCCGTCAAATATTTTGGTCACGAGGGCGCTCACGTTGGCGCCCACGTTGCTTACGTGCGTTGACGTGAGTTGTTTTTTAGACTCGTGAGTGACCAAGGTGACGCAGTAGTTGGATGAGAATGGCTTTGTGTGCAGGTGGAGTCGCCGCACCCAATTCCGTGCAAGAGCTACTCTCCAATCCTTTCGAAAGGAGAAGTTTGGGAGATAAATTGATACTTAAAGACCTTGGACCGGACCAACCCGATTTGTATATATCGCAGCAAGCTCGTGAAAAAGACAAAACGTATCAACGAGGCTTCTCACGTAGCTGGTACACCAGAAAGGCATGGCTAGCTGGATGCAAACAGGTAAATGCTGTCTTTTGTTTCCCATGCTTGCTCTTCAAACAGCCGGGGACAGATACGATCTGTTCAGAAACTAGACAAAAGTTAAACAAGTACAAACCACAGACTGTCTGTGTCATGGAGAATACAGTCGCTGGTTTATTTATGTCTGTATAGGCCGTTGTTGTGAGTGTGGACAGTCGGAGCATATATAACGTTAGCTTAGCCAAGCTCCATTTAGAAAACACGCATTAATTCATGGTTTTTACTAACCGGTATCAGTATGTTGTTAATTCGGCATCATTTTGAAACGTGTATTACAATTAAATCACGGTAAAATATGTTCATCTTGTTGTAGTTGTAGCCCCCTTGCCAGCGATTCTCTCTCTAGTTTAGCATGCTCAGCCCGACTCAGCCTGGTTGTTCCTGGCCCTAGAACCACGATTTTATGGGGCCAGAAAAACTGTGAATTAGGACCCGCTAGCCAAGTGGAAACGCAACCAAAAACGGGCCCCGCACGGCTCGGCACTGTCTGTGTCATGGCGAATACAGTCGCTGGTTTACTGTATTTATGTCTGTAGGCCGTTGTTATGAGTGTGGAGTGAGCATATACAACGTTAGCTTAGCCTGGTCGACCCAATCTCCATTCAGAAAACAAGCATTCTAAAAGGTTTTTCGCCTGCCGTCTGTCTGCAGACTTGTCAAAGCATTAATTCATGGTTTTTACTAACCGGTATCAGTATGTTGTTACGTCGGCATCATTTAGAAACGTGTATTACAATTTAATCACGGTAAAATATGTTCATTTTGTTGTAGTTGTAGCTCCCGAGCCAGCCGTCTTGTTTGAATGATGCGAGTAAAGCGAGCTCCGCGCTGCACTGGAAACGCGCCATTACATCAGTGGTTCCCAAACGGTGTGCCGTGGCACACTGGTGTGCCGTGAGGCAAGTCCGGGTGTGCCGTGGGATTTTGTGACAACCATACGTTATTATTGCAATATACAACTACACAAAAATTATTATTTTTTAATTTACTATATCAGTACTTTGTAGGTTTGTATGTACGTAATCTGCGCGACTTGCGCGTCCACATCTCCACGTGTAGTGCTGCATAAACATGGCTGAGTCAGCGATAACTTTCGAGGGGTGGAGGTATGCCCATTATTTTGAGTTCGTCCAAAGAATAGACAGGAATGTGACGGTGAGGTGCAAACTGTGTCCAGGACAAAAGCTGTTATCCACTGCTGTAAACACCACGTCAAACCTCAACAAGCTCCTGCAAAGAACACATGCTAAGGTGAAGCTAACGCACATGCATGCTATTTGTTGTTTGTTCATATCACGTAGTCTGTTCTTCTTCTCTGTCTTCCGGTTGTTGCCTGTTTTGAATGACAAATACACACTACCTCCGCCTGCTGGTAAGGAAAGTTATTGCCACTCACGCATGCGCAGTTCGTACGTGCTCGGCGAGTAAAGTAACGAGTTACTTTATGTAGATAGTAACGTAGTAGTGTAATATATAACTTTTTTTTAAAAAGTAATATGTAATATATTACATTTTTTTAGTAACGACCCCATCTCTGGATTTGGCGTTCTCTACTCTGATTTACATGAAGAACAACAGGAGGTCACGGCTCTCTGTTGAACAGGACTTGCGAGTGGCCCTCTCCTCAGTGCCACCACGGATTAAAAAATTCTGCGCGCCCCGACAGGCACATGTATTTCACTAATTTGTAAGTCGGCAAAAATATTTACAATAGCACATGTTTCAATGCTGATTGCTGAAATGTTACATTTATAATTTGTAGTTCAGGACCATGCAGTGCAGCTTCCTTGCATTGACAATTCTCTGTGCTGAATTTCTGCTGAGTTTCCTTTGCCTCATTTTTAATGTTGTGACCTGTCTGGTTTAAATGAGTGTGTTGTTGCTTTGATAAAGCCTAATTTGATAAAGTTTAAAATTAATTTCTGAAATATTTCGTTAATAAATATTTCATGAGTAATATAGTTGTCTTTGTCACATTTTATTTGGCATTAGTAAATAATTATGCACATTTACAGATATTTTACATGATATGAGTGATAACACCTGTTATAAGGGCTATTTTGCACAGGTGTGCCTTGAGATTTTTACTTGTCCTTTGGTGTGCCTTGGGCACAAAAAGTTTGGGAACCACTGCATGACATCACCAGAAGTCCTATTTAAGGGGTCATTTCTCCCAAAAAAAAATGTTTTACTCACTATATCAACAGCCCCACCAAAAATATTTTCCACCAGCCGCCACTGATGATTTGTGATATGGGGCTTTAAAAATACAATTGATGATTGGTCTCGTAATACCAGTGGCGAGCCGTGACTTTTATACCTAGGCCCTCTGACCCCCACCCCTTCCCTAAAAAAAAAAACGGCCCGGGGTGCAAAACGCATCAATGACAACGACCCTCTACCACACAAAACATCACCATTGATCCAAACACCTATCATGACAGGGCACCCACAGCCAAGTAACAATTACAAATGAATTAAGTCGGCACGGCGGCCCACATTGAAAGTGATGATCAAATCACTTAAACACAAAGTCCATCCTCCTGTCCTTTTGGATGAAGCACTTGATGGCGGGGTCATGCAGCTGATTCTTTGCCACTCCAATGTATCATTGTAACTCAATCTTGAAAATGACTCGGTTAATAATTTCGCAACAATGTCATCACTATCACTGACATGAGCCATCATGAACGAACTTATGCTAATCATAAATCTATCGATCATAAATCTATCGATTAGATTTATGATTTGAAAATTATAAAAGTAGGGTAGACATGTGGATATGGATATTATCCGGCTGAACAAAACGTGCATTTATCTAACAGGTTAGTTTTCCACAGACCTTATTTCCAACTATTTTCCAAAATCCTATGAGAAATCCCATTGCTTTTGTGTCGAGGGAACCGAGGGAACCCGAGCGCAGCTTACTTCCGAGTTTTAGGACTGGTCACTGCACCCATAGATATATATAAACACAATTAAATATTTATATATATCTATGACTGCACCACTTGCATAGAGTGGCGAAGTCCCTCCCCTTCCGATGGAATTGTGCCACGAATTACACATATGATGTTTGTCAATTTAAAAGACAATTTTGCAAATAAAAAAAATAAAAATGTGTCATAAAAATATGAAGTAACACATTTGTTTGTGTGAAACGCTGAATGAAATACATCTCCGGTCTAGCAGAACAACACACGTCACCAAGATGGCCGTCACTACTGTCTTGTCAACAAAAGGATTGACTACCCTCACTATCACCACAATAAAACACGTCCAGAAGAATGTCATGCAAAGCTGCCCTGTTCCTTTGATTCTCTCTGAACTGCCTGGTCTTTTTAATGTTTAATGTCAACCATTTGTGCAGATAGCGTGAAGTAGAAAAGATCGCAGATGCTAATGTAAGGCAAGGCAAGGCAAGGCAAGTTTATTTATATAGCACCTTTCAGCACCAGGCAATTCAAGGTGCTTTACAAAAATTCAGACAAAAGACATTCAGACAAAGGCATTTAAAAACAGTAAAAGATAATAAAATAAATATTAAAAGAAAAACAAAAAATGAAAGACATTAAGAAAATGGCATTTAAAATCAGTCATTAAAAAGAAAAGCTAATAAAATAAACATTAAAAGATAAAAGTTACAGTGCAGTCTAAGATATGAATAGTTCAATTCTTTCGGTTCTTGATTTTTAATTTATTCACAGAACCTCCCTTTGGAAATCCGCACATTTCCCTCCAGATTTTTAATTTAGACAGACTGTTTTCACCATGTTTTGCTCGCCTGACATCCACAATCGGACCCTCAGGAGGGTGTACTAGCCCCCTACTCTGCTTTGCGTTCCATAACAAAGTCTTTAAGTGTTACCTGAACACCCCGTGTTACCAAAACACTATTTGTCACCCGTCGGTGATGTGATACTTGTTCTTCAGTACAAATCACCCAAAAACTGATCGTAAACCCTGGCTACGACGGATATCCCAAATATCCTACTTTCGAGCAGTCCCTCTCATAAATGTCATGGAGTTTAATTACGTTAAACTGTAAACAATTTAGACACTGTACATCTCACCGAGCATTGAAAGCCTTCTTTATTTTTACCCTTCATTCCATCTTCATGTTCTTGTAATTTATTCTTTAGGTTCTTGATTTTCAATTTACTCAAAGAACCTCCCTTTGGAAATCCGCACATTTCCGTCCAGATTTTTAATTTAGACAGACTGTTTTCACCATGTTTTGCTCGCCTGACATCCACAATCGGACCCTCAGGAGGGTGTACTAGCCCCCTACTCTGCTTTGCGTTCCATAACAAAGTCTTTAAGTGTTACCTGAACACCCCGTGTTACCAAAACACTATTTTTCACCCGTCGGTGATGTGATACTTGTTCCTCAGTACAAATCACCCAAAAACTGATCGTAAACCCTGGCTACGACGGATATCCCAAATATCCTACTTTCGAGCAGTCCCTCTCATAAATGTCATGGAGTTTCCATCCATCCATCTTCTCCCGCTTTTCCGTGGTCGGGTTATATTAGGTGGACACAGAGACAACACATTTGCTGTTCCTGATGCAGAGGCACTGACTGCTTGTCTGATTTTCTGAATTTTGTCAGGAACAATGATTTGTTATTTTTCAGCCTAATGAGGCTAAAAGCATCTGGGAAATGTTGATGGTTTTATCTGACGCTTATCCTTTCCGTATTCAGTATTATCAAAATCATTGCACGCCCTGGTGGATAGAAATTCAGAGGCTACTGACACTGGGGGTTAGTTAGTCTGTCGACGGTAGCAAACAAGGCACGTGCGTTGTTTTCGTTTTTGGTAATGATGTCAGAGAAGAACAATTGTCGTGCGTTTTTCAATTCCAAATTATAAAGGCCAAGTCTCTCTTTATAGATTTCAAAGTGAACCTGGAGATTTGTTTTTCGCCACCTGCGTTCAGCTTTTCGACATTCTCCATGGAGATATTTTCTTGCCAGACACTTCCTTTACCTTAGTTGGAGCAATGGCATCTATAACATTTTTAATTTTTGAATTAAAATGATCTACTAGCTCATTTACTGAGATGTTAGCAGGGGCAAGTGTGGAAGAAAAATTCTGAGTAAACATTTCCCTAGTATTTTCAGTTAAATATCGCTTTGTGGTTATCTCTTTTTGAACATTTTTGTGAACAGAAATAGAGCTCTCAAAGAAAACACAGGAATGGTCAGAGAGTGCAACATCAGTCACCACAACCTTAGAGATATTCAGACCCTTTGAGATAATTAAGTCCAGAGTGTGCCCCTTATTGTGCGTGGGCTCCGTCACATGCTGAATCAGTCCATAGCTATCAAGAACACAAAACAGTTATTTTGCCCCTCTGTCCTGGGGGTTGTCAACATGGATGTTAAAATAACCAACAATGACTAGACGCAGGGCCGCCCCTGGCCAACTTGGGGCCCCAAGCGACATTGTGAGATGAGCCCCCCCCCACCGACAGGAGTAAAAGACATTTTTTTGGAAAGAAAGTAGGCTACTTTGCAAATATAATTCCTGTTTATTATTATTACCAACACAGTTACTTTTTTATACAGTGAGGTAAATGGTAAATGTGCATGTATGTCGTTCAGTATGCGTTTACAGGTGCGTCTGCATTTCCTGCCAAATACTAGCCTCAAAAAGATTACAATATAATTAATGCAAATAAACTACTTCTACTACTAATAATAATCATAATCAATTCAATAATATAAATACTATATTATTGTATTGTAATATAGTTGTAATAGTCAAGACAAAACATGCTTATGACATGCTCAAAAACTGATATTTCTTAAATCTGTATGTAAATATAGTTCCCTCTGTCAGCAATGTATCAACAACTACACACACATTTCTATCAGTATTTCTCTGTGTTGTAGTTGACATGACGATGACTGTTAGGAGTTAAGGGGAGAGGCTTACCATCACCATGAAATGTGCAAATTGACATAAAAATGAATAAAAGGGGAAAAAATGCTCCATGTGTTTTAGGCTGTAAACTTGAACTGTTATGTAAGCCAACTAGACAGACAGTTTATCACTCTTCCTCCTGTACATTAGCAGATAAAAGGCATAACATACTTAAATGAATGTTAAATAAAAAATGCTGGAAATAACATGCATCTCCATTAGCCGATATGCTGCAGAGACTGCCTTCTTCATGTCGTGAATTGCAGCTGATGTTTTAATATGGCAATTGGAAATTTGACTTATACAACATTCGCAAGTTGTACATTTGACTCATACAATAACCCACCTTCGAGTGATGTTCTAGTTTCTTCATGTTTTGTTTTTTTCCCCTCTTGCTTGCGCTGGACTGAAACTGTCTTTTCACCGACATCTCTTCACCTACACTAGTGGCCGTGATTGGTCAGATGTTGATTCATTGCAACAGTGTCGGGTTACAGACGTGCTCCCCTTGTCACCTCTCACTCTTGCGGGGTTTGTGCAGAGAACTGCGCACAGCAGCTGAGGCCCTCTGGGCGGGGCCCCCTGCGCAAGGCGGGGCCCCATGCAGCCTGCGTGATTGGCCTGTAGGGAGGGGCGGCCCTGACTAGACGGTCAAAGTCAATACACACTATAGACAGCAGTTCAGTAAATTCATCAAAAAAGCTTGCACAGTATTTGGGTGGTCTATAGATATTTAGGAACAGAGCTCGAGAGGAGCATTTCAGCTGAAGGGCCACATATTCAAAAATAATCAAAGTTTCCATACAATGTCTTCCTGCATTGAAGGGAATCATTGAACAGAATAGCAACTCCACCCCCTTTCTTATGCATTCTTTCCTGACTCATAAAACTAAAGTTGGGAGGGGTTGATTCGATAAGAACAGCTGCACTGTTATTTTGTTCAATGTAGCGTTAGCATTTCACCCGCCGGGCTTAAATGGTGTATTATAGAATGATCACACCGGTATGACAGTACTCTTCAAAGGGTTCACGAAATATAACTACCACTCTTACTGTTTAACATGTTGGGTTACTTAATGTTACTTCATGTTAAGGCTAATAAAAATGACAAGGCTGTAAACTAACGTGCTAGCTACTAGCTAGGTAGCTAACTTGATCCAGCCACTCCTGGTCCTTTCATCAGACGGGAAGCGAAAGAACGAGCAAGACCCATTGCTGGTATGATAACAACCTGGTACTAAGCACACAGGCATCTTGTTAAAGTTATCTTATTTTAGCCAGCGCCATATAGATTATATCTATATGGCGCTGATCTTAGCTATCTCTTAGTGGAGGAAAACAGTTATGACATCACTTACGCGACTCTGGGATTTGTAGTCTTTCTAGTTGCGTATTTTTTTAATAGTCTTACATTTCAACAGTTTTACGAAAAAAAAGCCCACCCATTTAGAGGGAAGATATGATTGGTCAATTGTACTGTCATTTGACATTACTCTCTCGTTGAGTTACTATAGCTGGCCCTCTGTGAATGTACAGAGGGACCAACAAGCTCTCCCGTCTTCCCAGTAACTCGCAGAGACGGCATTTAACCCTTCACATTGCAACAGAAACTGAACAGGCAGATTCGAAGGATTTATTTCTTTGGAAATGTTATTTTAAATACAATTAAATCAAGTTATTTTGGTAAAACTAATGACAAATATTTTTAGAGAGCCCTGACGGTTCGCCACTGCGTAATACGTATATCAATATTGTGAGGGAAACTTCTGTGTAGCAATGCAGTGGGAGTCACCGACTCATGAAGGAGACACGGGAAGAGCAGGAGCTTTGATGTCAAACACTAGTGCTGTAGCGACGCGTCGACTTCAAAATATCGTCGACGACATATTTCCGCGTCGACGCGTCGCTACACACACGTGGGTCACCCAAAGCAACAAGCAGTTCGCAATCGCACTTCAAACACAATGGAGACTGAAACGGCTACCACCTCCTCCTCACAGGATTGCGCACGAAGCCCCCAAACGAAAACATCTCGCCCTAGGTCTTCAAAAGCATGGGAATATTTTAAAGTTAGTCCAAAACGCAAAGATATTTATATATTTATATCTCACTGAGACTGCTGCATAGCCTAGCAGAAGCAGCAGCTAGCTGTGGTGGCTACCATTAGCAGCTAGCATTTGCTCTCCGATTTTTACATAAAATGGAATTATGGATTATAAATTCAATCATTTTTTTATACATAGACGTTAAAAACCTATGGATTAACCGATTCAGCCGCGTTTTTTCTCATTTTAATGCCATTGAACACGTCTTTTGATCAGATTGACAGCTACGGCGGTGAGACGATCTCCCTAGAAGCTCTGTGAAGGTACGTGTTGTGATGACTGTATTTGCTTCCCCTGTCGCGAGTCCGGATCACTCAGTGATGATACTATATACCTACATAATCTGTGGAGTCTCAGCTTTAATCGGATATATTGTATGTGCAGCTACGATAAGTAATAAGGGTACTTTTATCTTGAGTTCTGTGCCAATGTCCGTTAGCATTTTTCGCTCAGGGGTCATTTAGATGCTTCTTATGAGACTTGTGTTTTGTTTTGGTAAACATGGTTTGTATCGTCAATTAGCTGAGATTATTTCCGTTAATCTGGTATAGCACATTAATAGGTTCTTAAATATTAAGATCCCCTGAGACACAGTATCGTGAAAAAAAAATGTTTTACATTACGTTTTTTTTACATTACGTTTTTTATTAATTGAACAACAGAAAAATAATCGTTATATTAGTCGACTAATCGATCAAATAATCGCCCGATTAATCGTTTTCAAAATAATCGTTTCCCCCCAGCACTATCAAACACTGATGGTTTATTTAGGAGTTTCGGCCGGAGAATTCACATCACAAGTCCAAGAGCCAGAGGTTCTGACTTCACGGTAAAGTTGACACGTCAAATCTGAAGAACTCTACCCCAGACCCATGTATTTAGCTAGTTCAGAGAGAATCATCAACATGCTGCATAACAAGATATAATGCATAACACCTCTATCAACAGGCAGGAACATATAACCATAACACCTCTATCAGCTGACGCCAACAGGCAGGAACATAGAATCATAACACCTCTATCAGCTGACGCCAACAGGCAGGAACAGGGAGACAGAACACTGAGAGCACAGCAGCCAAGGTTACAAGGTGCGTGTGCTCAGTCAGGACAGTTTGAACTGATAAACTGGGTCAAAGTTATGGGCCTTGGGAAATATTTCCCCAACAGTTCTCTATTTTTATCAATTTTGATAATCTAAAAACCTTAGGCTTAGTCTAATAATATTTTTGTTCAATACTTAAATCAATGGGAATCTTCAGATTTGAGTGTGGACTTACACAACATCAATTACATCAATAACAATCACATTAAGAACAACATAATAAGATTGAAACATTCAATCACAATGATTGATACAGCCAATCATAATAGAAAAATCATCTATCATCTTTTGTCAAAAGCATAATAATGAACACACATAAAACACAGGTGCACAATAGCAAATATATTTGTTTTGAACTAATATATTTTATCATTTAACCATTAGTTAATCTCATTTATCAAACTATAAAATCAAAACCAGCTTGCAGCTTAAAGATTTACTTCAAGGCAGTCACTAGTCAAAAGCATTTAAAATGTAGGATCCTAAGAGATCCAGCTAAGGTATAACATTTACAGTTGTGATTTTATCAATCTGTAATCTGCAAAAGTGCAGTGTCCTCAATTTTTAGGATTACTTTTGCGTTTACTTAATTACGCTTTAGTCAAGAGTAAGGCACTTAGTCTTAGTCAAATCAATACATTCATTTTTGTCAAGTACATTGTTCAAAATCTGAAAAGGAAAAGTTAGGCAAATATTCAAAGACTTTTGTAAAACCCTGGAAAGGAAAGATTAAACATTCTTAAAACTTGAATTATTACATTTGTAAATGCTACCACTGATCTGTACCAAATTAAGTCTATCAATTATTCCTATTAGCCATACTTACCTGAGCATCTACTTATGGTACTTGGAAAGGATTCTTCTGTGTTTATCTAATGTTGAATATAGAATATCAATTTCTTTAAATTATACTTCTCTAATTTGAGGATCAAATATGCTACATAATTGTTGTATGAAATATTATAAATATTTGTTTTGGGCCAAAACTGAAATGAATCCAGTACTTGAAACATCATTTTAGGTCTGTCTGTGCATTGGTAATACATTAAAGAGTAGTGTTTTTAAGCCTGATTGCTGGACGATTAAGGATATTAACATTATCTATGATAATAGTAGAAATATCTTATTATTCAATACCTTATAATCTGAAAATATCAATTAATTTATTTTGTTTAGTGTGAAAGTGTAATCTGATCTGTCAAAATATATTAATCACCACTATTTAACACATGTCTGGTCATTGGAAATATAAAAACAATCATTAATTGGACATCTGTAAACATCCAAGGTATAAAATCAATTCAAAGTTCATCTTTGTACGAGAGCTGGAAGAACATGTCCGTCAGTCTTTCTGACTCGTTCTCCTCCTCTCTTTATGACAACGAGTGTCTGATGTGTAAAGGCATCCTGATACTGTAGATTAGCACTGAGGTGCTGATTGGCTCAAACTCTTCTTCATCAGAGCGCCATATTTCAACCCCCCCAATTGCTCTGCTTTTGTGTGGCTCATTCAGTGAGCACTGTAGTTGATCCCCCAGTGAAATGGAGGCTCATCTGCCTGCATTCCTTCTGCTATCTGCTTGAGAGCAGTGCAACTGCGTATTCCAAGTGGCGCATCCAGGTCTCCCCCCGTGATGGGAGAGATTAGGAAGACATCTGCTCCTCCAAGAAACAAGGAACCTTGTATGAAGCCTCTGAAGCCCTCACTCGTCCTGCAGGGTTGTCTGCTTGAGCCAACCGAGCAGAAAGATGAAGAAGCATCCCATCTCCTCAGAAAGTTGAAGATTAGAATCCTCTCATCTCGAACGACCTCGTGCCTCCTTGCCCGTGGATGGGGGTGCCCTCTGCAGCTGGAGAGTGTGACCTTCTCTCTCTGACCCTTGGCCTTCAGAGCTGTCCTAGTTATTGGGTTAACACTTGATAGGGATGTTTTCCGAAGTGCAGACAACTCAAAGTAATGGATTAGCACATTATCATTTAATTACAAAAATAGGATAGGCCCCTCAGAATTATTTGGGAGCCTTCCTGACCCATGCACATGCATAAATGTAAGGTTTGTGTTAGTCATTTAACATGCAAGAATCATATACTCATCAGTCCAAAGTAGAGAAATGTTATTGTAATTTAAAGGTGAGCTAGTCCCTGTGGATATAACCCCTTCTCAATTATTCTAAATGTTATATTAATTCACCATTTACCGTTTGATAAAATATTAGTTTATCAGAAATTTTTTTTTTTCTCTTCCATAAAACAGGTTTGAGAAATAAATTACCCAATATAAAATCAATTACACAATATAATTGACTCTTCCCTCCCTTTTCTTACACATGTCACATATGAAATCATAACTTAGGAGTCTATTTAAGCATGGTGTAGTTTATAATTTATTACTCGAGAAGACTCAGTATCACCTGTGTGCAGCTTACAAAAAAACAATTGTGAGAAACATATTATGCAGGAAATGTATACCTTTGTTGAAAAACAAAGCATATCTGATTTGGGAGGAAAAGCTTCATCCCCTTTAACATCTGAGTCACTACTGATGGCATAGTATGAATGGAATTGGGTGTCTGAGGGTGTTATTACTGAGAAATGTCAAACAAATTCAAAACCTTACATTTGAAAACAGGTTTGCATTCCTCCACTTAAGGTGACGTTATCATTGGAAACAATAAAAACGAACTGTTTTGATGGAGAATCTATAAATTGAATCGTTAGAGCAGAACAGAATGGTTGTATTGTAGCCTGAGTTTCGTGCAGCCTCTAGTTTTACCAGGTGGAAACATTGTCTATATAATGTGAATACATGTAGAACTAAGAGGCCCCTGACATTAGGCCTATTTTAAAAATAGTAGGGGCTTTTAACAGCTTGCCAACTTACAGGCATCCTCTGCATAGCAGTTTGAATAGCCTTAAAAAACAACCCACTCTGCGGTAACGAGAGTCATGTATCTGAACCAAATGCCCTAAGTTAAGCCATTAGTCTCATCTGACTGACCCAAGGGTTGGTGCTGGTGTGACAGGGAGGCTTCCAGGTGTTCAAAGCAGATGTCAAGCTTTCAGTTCATGGCTCGGTGGGGGGGAGCAGACCCACGTGAGACAGTATCAACGGCTGTAATGTTCAGTTGTAGGAGCGTCATTCTCTCTGGGAGCAGGAAATGGTGTCCATTCTCGGACCAGACCATTAATGTCATTGCATGTAGAGCAGCCATAGCATCTCTGTGACTGCACTCAGCCGGACTGTCAGAACTGGGTGACTCTTAGTGAAGCCGTCCAAGGCCATAGACAAAATGGAACCACGTACCAACAAAAGGGACACAAGGTCATCAATGTCTCTCTTTACCATTGGCCTAATTGCACAACAAATTAGTGGGAAAAAAATGTGGAACACTAATCCATCATCATGTGAAATGTTGAGTTAATTTAAATAATTACTTATGGGTTGAAGTCAAATTAATATTAACATTAGAACTAAAGTCAGTCAAAATTGGACTTGCACGGATCCGAATCTAAGCAATACACCATTTTCCCAGCTCTGTAATGAAAAGGATAACAAGATTAGGTACATTACGGGAGTGTTAAAACACCCAAACATGCACACATATCTTATTCTAGTAGAGATTAGAGGACAGGTCTAATGTTATGAACAAAATTATCAAGTCAAAGTTATTTTATTTATTCTATGTTATGTACCACATTTAATTTAATAATTAATATTGAATTACTAAGAACTTTAAAGAAGGCAACAATTTACAATGTGGATAAGGTGAATACTTATCCAAAGTGTGTGTGTGTGGGTGTGTGAACAGCTTGTCTCCCCAAGGTTTAAAACATTTGGGACAGCAGTGAGAATGTTATGAGAACCAATATGTTGGTATATGGTATTTAAAATTGGGCTCGAGTAGAACCCCTGGATTTGGCTTGCAACACAAAGTGATACTGATCTCTGTAGGACTTGGAAGTGTCATGATTCAAAGTGTGGGCCTGTGAAAGAGAGGCCCTTGGAAAACAACATCTATTTTTTAACTGTAATTACTTATTTTAAAGAGATTGCAACATTATACTTTTTAAAGAATTGCTCAATTAATCTAACACATTTATTATGCACACAATAAAAACGTCAACAAATATATCGATCCTGGCTTAACCAGCGATCTTTACTCTGTTGTTCATAAGCTCGGTTTCAGAAAACTTGTCAGTAGTTTAACAACTATTTTAATTTTTAGTAATGTTAGACTCTATGGAGACCAATTGGTTGATACGATAAATAATTTGAAGCAGTTTAATAAAGAATGTTAAACTATTTTTAAAACTGTAATTGAACTTCAGCTTATATTAATTATCTGATTCCAGTGGCCAGTTGGAACAGACAATCAACAAAGTTTCCATTTTGCAGCAACAGCGCAAAAGGTCTCAACAACAATTAGTATTATGTCTGAGTCTAGTTCTGTCTTATCTGCTTTGTTTCGGAATGTGTTCAATACATTACGTTTTTATTCATTATTACCATACAATACATAGATTTAAGAATAAATTAAACAAATAATACAACATTGACCTAAAAAAAACAGATTTTGCAACCCTAATCTCCTCAGGCAGGTCTTTACGACCAGCAGTGATGCCTCTGAGGGTCTCGGGGCGCAGGACGGGGCATAGGGTTTATACAAGGTCACATACCAGCAATACAATTTAAGAATGGATTCTTAAAGCAATATAATCTCCTTTTCTTCTTACACCTACAGCACACACCCTGCACAGTGGGCTTCTTGTTTACATTTTCCTCTGCACACTCAGATGCAGGACATAAAAACACTCTTTTGCTATTTATTTTCATTTTGCAGCACATTTATACTACCAGAATTTTGCTTTACATCTTTATATTATTTATTTTTCTCAAGTCATTTAATTTTGGTGAGATAACTAAAGTTTAGTTCATTTAACCCTGGCTATGGACGGATTCATTATTAGTTGTTACAAAACATACACAAGACGGCGGGTAGACAAACCAATATAGACCCCCCATACAAACAATTAGACAAACAAACATGAACTCGCAATAAACACCAGCGTGACAGCAAAGCTCATCCAGCTCAATTTAGTCCGAATTAAGAGGTTTCAGAGGGGGTAGGGAATTATCTCTAGTGGGGCGCCTTGACTCGCACGTCCACCCTTGTATACAAGTCCTAGATCGGTGCCTGAAGACCGTCCAAGAGTGATAACTAGCTTATCCTCTTGCGACACCACTACTCTAACTCTAATCTAGTGGCGCTATGCTCCCCCGATCAGGAGCGCACAGACTTTTTCCTCTACCCTTTCTCTCCAACAACAGCACGGTTGACTGTAGTCCGACACGACCAGCCTATACACTTGCTATCGAGTTCATCACAACGATGAAACACAGTTTTGTTCTACACTTGCTTGCCACTGCCCACCCGTGATCAATTAGCCTATAATTGTATGTATGCACCCCTGACCGCCACCAGCTCCACTAGCAAAGAAGGGAACTGTGGCGCATCGGGCGATGCACGCACCTCGCGCTGCCCCGTCTTACCATGCACATAGAAAACGGTCACAAACAACGAGTGCTTTAAGACCATCTCGTTTTTAATAGAGACGGCGGTGGTGTGAGTTAAAGATATAGACAAAAAGCTGTGACTTTCTCCCTCTCAGCTGCACTTCTCCAGCCACACAGATACGGGGAGGTATTTACACACACACCCCGCGCTGCAGCTGGAGCCGTGTTTACAGAGGCGATAGGAGTAATATCTCCGGCTGCTTATTTTCAACTGCTGTGTTGGCCGCTGAAACCCCCAGAATTCGGCGATTCGTTCAATACAAATCTTTACATTGCTTTCACACAGAAGCTCCATTTTACTGATGCCTTTCTTTAAGGTTTCTCTAAACATGAGCTGTGCATGCTTGTATGGCACTTCCGTCCCGAGCAGCACACACAGAGGAAATCAGCCAGGACTGAGTCCCCAGACACTGATCCCCTGGGTTTATTATCCCCAAATGTTCATTAACCAAAAACGAAACACAGCCGCTCAGTTTCACAGGTAATTTTAGGATACCGTCAATCACAGATTCTGGTAAGGCAATGTCCAAATGTAGATTTGAGATTACATTTACCAGTTCTGAAGATTTGTTGGTATCCTGCCGACAACGCCAATTTGTTAGGGAAACTTCTGTGTAGCAATGCAGTGGGAGTCACCGACTCAGGAAAGAGACACGGGAAGAGCAGGAGCTTTGATGTCAAACACTGATGGTTTATTTAGGAGCTTCGGCCGGAGAATTCACATCACAAGTCCAAGAGCCAGAGGTTCTGACTTCACGGTAGAGTTGCCACGTCAATTCTGAAGAACTCTACCCCAGACCCATGTATTTAGCTAGTTCAGAGAGAATCATCAACATGCTGCATAACACCTCTATCAGCTGACGCCAACAGGCAGGAACAGGGAGACAGAACACTGAGAGCACAGCAGCCAAGGTTACGAGGTGCGTGTGCTCAGTCAGGACAGTTTGAACTGATAAACTGGGTCAAAGTTATGGGCCTTGGAAAATATTTCCCCAACAAATATAATATTGGGATTTGGACAGGCTATGCGTAGTTCATCTGTGAAAACGTGTTAAGGACTGGAATTCTGATTGTCATGTGATGAGGAGCAGCCATTTGACTACTGGGTCTGAGTGAACATCGACAAGAACAATGTTGAATCAATGATAATGAGGAAGATTATGTCTTCGTCAAGATTTATTGAGATAATTAGACAAATCAATTGTGGATTATTGCAAACTAAAATATTTACTTTTTTTCTTTTTATTAAGACTTGGCATAATGGATGATCATGCACCCCACTGTGTTATCCCTGTATATGTTTCTCCTTTGATTGTGTGACCTCGTTGTTCACTTCATTAAGTTGAAACCCATTAATTGGACACCCCTCATCCCAAACACACATAAACACACATACTCACACGGTCTGCATACTCACAAATGCACACACTGCACAAGCGCTTCTTATTTATCAGGTGTGGCTGGTGGCAGCTTCTCGGTTGGCCCTGAATTTACAACCCAAAAAAGCCCTACATGTGCATGCGTGTGTGTGATTGAGAGTGTGTTTGTGTCCTGCTCTGACAGTCTAGAGAGGAAAGAGGTAGTGAAAAGAGGGAATGAGATAAATAACCATTTTAGAAGATTCCTCCTTTGCAGCCAGTATGCAAGACTGAAAGAGTGAAGAAGTGTGAGAGAGAGAGAAAGACACAGGGTGGGTTTCAGAGCAGGCGGTACAATACTTAGATTCAGTCCATCTCACTCAAAATGGCTGCACACCACAGTCCATCACTGCTTTATTAGAGATTACACACAAAAAACCTATGAGCACACACACACACACACACACACACACACACACACACACACACACACACACACACACACACACACACACACATGCATGGGGCAATGGAGTGCAGTAGATTGCATCCAAATCACCACTATCTGAAAGTAATGGGAACTCGTGGCTGGGGGCCACCTCGGCTTCCCCCTTTAAAACCAGACCCCACATCAATATCTCGCTTCAATGTGCAACAGCACCACCAGGATTGCCATCAGACTAGTCTGAACTGTTTTAATCGTCTGGAATGCATATTTTTTGTGTCACTGCTGACAAAACGTTTCACTCTCATTGACTGGGACAGAAAGATAAATGTCACTTGAACACAATACCAGAGTAAATACAGTAGAACAGCATCTAAGCATTTAGAAAGATCCTGCTTTGTATTTACATTGCAGATCTGAAAAGTAAAAAGTAGTTAACATTCTGGAATCCTTACCAGACTAGTCCTTCTGTTATTTATCATAAATGTCAAAAGAATATCTGTACACAGCAGCAGCAGACATATGTTGTCCTCAGAAGTTTCTTGTTTTGACACACAAGGTTCCTGCATCACATCATCTCACATCGGGCCATATATTTACCAGTGCAGCGGTCATGGGACTTATTCAGCACATAAAGCACTATGGTAGCCTTCACCTCAGCATGAACATAATATAAAATACAAAAGGTTGTCTGTGAGACACCTCATCAAAAGTTAACTGTTGCACAAAGAGGGTTCCTGCTCTGACACTTGACAGTAATGCCGATCCTTCCCTCTTCCTCTTTTCAATCAGATGGCATCTGTATCCATCCTCCCAATAACCGGGGGTAACACTCCTGATGTTCTCTGCCATGTGTGAATCTAATCCGAGCCAAAACCTGGTGCGTGTGTGTGTTTCTTGTTGTCCTTGCAATAGCCACCGGCACCTTGGTGTAAAGTCAATGATGCTGCTGCTTGTTGTACATTTCCCCCTCTCACACAGACCGACACACACATTCCCGCACCCGTATCCAATCTGTCTCTCTCCATACACACCCCACAAGCAACATTGCTTGTACACAGGCAGCTGGTGATGAACAAATATTCTCTCTGTTGAAGAGTGTGTGTGTGTGTGTGTGTGTGTGTGTGTGTGTGTGTGTGTGTGTGTGTGTGTGAGTGTGTGTGTGTGTGTGTGTGTGTGTGTGTGTGTGTGTGTGTGTGTGTGTGTGTGTGTGTGTGTGTGTGTGTGTGTGTGTGTGTGTGTGTGTGTGTGTGTGTGTGTGTGTGTGTGTGTGTTCGCAAAATAGGATTCACTCGATTGTGTCGACGGCAGCCGCCTGTACCGCCCTCCAGCACTGTGGCTCCTGATTGGATATCTCGTTAGTCAATTACCTCATTAGTGGATATCCCATTGAGGGACCATGCTCCACTGACAAAAAATAAATAAATCCATCCTTTTTGTTTTGCTCCAATGCTGCTCTCCACAAGAGTTCTTAGAAAATGGAAATTCTATGTTCCACAGTCACAGTTAAGCCGCCTGCTCATTTACAGATGTGACCGCTTTATGCCAGTCACAGAAGGGCTCAAGTCAAATAGCCACAGTCCTCATCTGACAGGGTATTGTTGCCGCCCTGCTGAGAGGAGGCTGCTGCCCTGCTGTTATCCAGCACAGCCACTGCGCCTTCAGGGAATCCCCCTTCGTATCAAATAGTGCTTGATATTTGCGATGAATCGTGGATCCTGTCAGTTTGGACAGTGGCATTTGAGCATTCAGCAGCATGATAAATCTGTGTGGCAACGACTGTACACCTTACTTGTTTGTAGGGTCGGTGGACACTTATGCAAAGAAGCGTGAGATAGAAATCACAACTGAACCTAAGACATACATGATTTTTTTATCTCTCAAGCACTCTATAATGCAGTACCCTAAGTAGTTTACTGCTCCTTCAATGCGAGTGATATTATGGTTTCTAACATTCAGAAAGTTAAAAATGGTTTCTCACAAATCATTGTTGAATAGGCGTACAGTCTTAAGGATTAAAAATGATCCAACATAAGTGCTTTCAGTTGGCAAAATAGCATCTGAAACCTCCTCCCTTCATTCTTTCCATCGTTGGAATTGTTGGCAGCATGAATTCATTTCTGTAACTTTTTAAACCGACAATCCACAAATTATGACCACTTCCAAAACCGATTGGCAGCGTGTCTGAAGGTTAGAGAGTTGGCAGGACTTTGACTGTTTATATTATACATGCTTTTTTTCCTTATTCAATAAACTAGTTCTGTCATTTGTTTATAATGTACCACACATTCGTTTTTAAAGTAATACAAATAAGATTTGTTTTTTGCTGTTTGTAAAAACAGTATATGAAGTTGCCCTCTCTTACCTGGCTCAATGAGCAAGTGAGAGAGAAATAGAGAAAGAGAAGCGATGGTTGAACTGAAGTGTGAAGGAAGAAAAAGCAGTAGGTCGGAAGACTAAAAACATCATGTTTTAATTGTTTTTAGTTCTATAGAAAACATAAACACCCACATCTCCGACCCAGCCTTGTGGGAAGGTACAAGATGTTGAGTGAATGCAGCTGAAGCGCACACCTAGTGTGTGTGTGTGTGTGTGTGTGTGTGTGTGTGTGTGTGTGTGTGTGTGTGTGTGTGTGTGTGTGTGTGTGTGTGTGTGTGTGTGTGTGTGTGTGTGTGTGTGTGTGGCTCCTGCTAGATGGGTCAAACTGACACATATAACAGCACATAAAAACACAGCAACCCGTTCTCCCCCTCTTTGAATACATGCTAAAGTGGCCTCTGCATCTATATAAGATGCCGAGGGGCGTGAACAAGTGGCAGTATTTGATTACCAGGGGAATGAAAACAGCCTGCATATCCTGCTTATTGGCTTGGGGATACACACCCATTTAGACCCAGAAGCTCTTTGTTGATTTCCAGAAATGTAATAAACACAGAACTATAAGACGAAAAGAGAAAATTGAGTCATAGGGGAGGGTTTCTGCAGATAGAGACACCGCCACACACTATTGGGTCATAATGATTGAGATGATCCATTGTTTTTTATGAAAAAGCTGCATATTATCCCTTTTAGGTCATTCTCCAAACCAGAATCAACACGACATAGTTAATAAATCAAACAAAAAGGAATTTGAAATAAACCTTACCTGTCAATGTCTGATATTGGTGCTAAAATGTCACTCAACTCTGCTGCCAGTGTCTCGGGTGTTTGTCTGAAATACAATTGTCATTGCACGGAAACAGAAGGACAGAGCGGCTCTTTCATGTGGCTTCGGCTTCTAATGAATATCATTCCAGCTTTGTCTACACTGTGCGCTCTTGTTTCAGGGGACCACACAGCCATGTCAAACACAATACTAAACATAATCTGTGTAACAGTGTTGTTAAAAGATTTGCCTTGTTCCATTGTGCCATCCACAATTACAACAATAAGGACTGTATGTAGGGAAGAAAATGGAGATTGATTTAAGCCCTAGCTGTTGGCTTCAAGATCCAAAGAGACAGGTGCACGGTGCCAAGTAAAATCCTGAAAAACAAAGTGATTAATGTAATAATAACAATTGCACCTCAATGAACAGAAATGTATGTGTTATTGGGGAAATGACAATGATGTAATGCATGTGACCTTGTTTCAGCAAGCAGCACCACTCCATAGGGAAAAATAAGGACAAGTTGACAGGAACAAGACTCTGATGCGTCTACCGGCTTGCAATACCTAAGCTGCTCTGGATACGGCTTAATATACAGTAGAACAGGTAAGGTATGTAATGTGAACCTTAGTTTCCTAGGTTTCTAGGACGTGCTGGAATATATTACATTTGCCTTTCTGTGTGTCTACTTTTTGGGGCCGACTCCAAAGAACCATTCAGAAAAGTGGATTACTCATGCAAGTCTTCAGCTCAACCATTTAATTCCTTCTCATTTCTTCATTTATCTCCCCCCCCCACCCCTCTCTCACACATACCTTTCCATTTTACTTTTTAGGCAAATACTCCCAACCCCCTCCTCTGTCCTTTCTGTCCCCTCACTTCCTATCTACAATTTCCAGCCTGAATGTTTTACATCTTGGACCTCCCATTTTCCCCCTTCACCCTCTTTTCAGTATCCTTTCCTTTTCTCTTTTCTCCCACTTCCCTCCCTTCATCTCCTTAACTTAAATCTCTTCCCCTTATTCTCCTTCCCTCTCTCTCTCTCTCCTCTCGTACTCATTTAGCGTCGCTCTCCTTGTTTCATTGCCTCCTATTATATCTTCCTTCTCTCGTGTCCCTCGTTTTCTCTTCCTATATTCTTCTTCCTCCTGCTCTACACTTCACACCCTTCTATATCTCTTATCTCACACCCCTCCCTTAAATTCCCCTCTTCCCAACCACTCTCCCCTCTTGTTCTTTCTCTTCCTCTCAGGACACACACCTCACACTTGGCTTATTGATTTCTGAAAGCAACACACAGACGTACAGCAGATAGGGCCTGCAAATGTGCACACAGAGGATTGGAGACACACATGCAGTAAGGTAGATGCATACAGACAGTATGTACAGCATGCACACGCCCAATACGTGCAGTGAATATGTAGATGATGCCAGAATGATTAACACCGGATTTCTGATGGGTAGAAAAGGGGAGGGGGGGGAAGGAAAAGAGACTGTGCCTGTAGATGGCAGAAGAGTGCTTTAAGGGAACGTGTGGGAGCAGAACTTACACACACACACACATACTGTCTCTCTCTCTCACACACACACACACACACACACACACACACACATTTAGGAACACAGGCACACTCACCCACACATTTTCTCATTAACCCTCACACAGGCGTATTTACACCTTTGAGGCTTTTACTCCATCTTACAAAAATTCCCCAAACTGATTTACGACAAACAAACCCACACTATTTAGCACGCACGCACACACACATATTAATTCGGTAGATGTCACTGATGCACTGGTGCACTGACTGAGAATGAATGGCGAAGAAACCGAAGCACTGTTCATATTTCGATAATGGTTGGGAAAACAAGTTGACCAATAACACCAGTGGTTTCAATAATTAAGTTTGAATGTTTTGTTTGTGCCCAGGCTCCATTAGAAATCTTCCAGGCATATAATATAACATATCATTTGATTCAAAATTGAATTGAATATGGTTATTTTATACTTTTGGGGTTTGGTTTTTCAGGGATTTAACGGATAGATATGTCTTGCAAAGTGCCTTTGTTTTGTGTCGACAGTGCATAGGTTTTATTTTTTTCCAATTACTTATTTAATGAATTTCTAAATCCTCTGTGCAGTTGGTTTGTTTGTACATGTCTCAGCTTGGAATTAACTTTATTGGATCTTTAAACATTTGATTATAGTATAAATAATCACCAATATAAGGAACATATTGAGTTTAGCCCATGACTGCACTGCTCAGCTGCACTTCATCATGGCTACCATTTCAATGGTTTGATATTTTTATGAAAATATTCCTTTTTTTTAATGTTTGCTTTAACTGTTACATCCCATGTCATTTTTTGTTGTATTTGGGTTTTTGTCCTTAATTTATTCCCTTGATGGAGAATAACGATGAAAAACAAACAGAAAAAAGGGTTAAACATACATTGAAAAGTTTAATTCAACTCTTTTTAATAGTTTTTGTTCTAATATTTAACCATTTCAAGTGTGGTCTTGCATTACCAATTTCAGTGACTTTGCTCTCTCATGGCTCACTACTGTTGAATTTTCAGTCGTATATAGCAGTTATAATTCTAAGTCTTTAAGCGACTCTTTCCTAATATCTGCTATGTTACCAAGAAACTATACCACAAGCTCTCTTAACTGGAATGGCCTTAAGATCAAGGACTGAACATCATCTCAAGTTTGATTACAGCACATTCTAACCTTGAAGCAAAACCACATGTCATGCAGCTGAACGGATGGCCGGAGATAAGTTCTGAAGGTAAATACAAAATTGATGTGTGTGGAGAAATAGATACCAGACAGTTCACTCGCTAGTTAAATCAGAGTAGTTAGGGGCAAACCTAAAATCCACCATTTACTCTACAATAATTAATATTTAAAATGTTTTACTCAAGCTGATATCAAATTGTTGGTAGCACTATAACAGGAAATAATGTAGTTTTTGGGATGAATTATTCTTTAATACAAGTGTAATAATATCAGGTAACCTTAATCCATAAAAATGTCAGTGGGCTGATGAAACACACTTGAGGGTTAGGAGGTGCATTTATTTCCAAGGCTGTTTTGGGGAGCATAATAGGTTCACAGCATCACTTAGGCGTTTGTTTTTATTGACTTGATAACTATATCTATTTATTTATTTTAAGTGAAAGATTCATAAACAATTTAATTCTTGTCTTCTGTATTTTTGAGCAAGTTAAGGAAATAATTGTGTGTTTTGTGTGAAAAGGAAACATGCAAAAATATTCACTGTTACTTTCAAATATACTAAATCATGTCATAATATTTTTAGTTGGATGTAACGGAAGACTTAAATGTCAGATCTTATAACTATTGGCATGTTTTGGATAAGATTATATGTTGATTGAACAACCTACCATTGCTTCAAATACAACTCGGAAAAATGCAATCCCAGACATTTTCTGATTAAACTCAGCTGCCAAGATGTGACATTTAGGGGACAATGAACGTATAGGAAAGGTTTTAATTATTAATAGAATTGTGATAGTGTTATTACAGGTATGAATAATATATTTCAACATATGTTATTATTTGGAATATCATATACATTATTAAAAAAGGTAATAATGTGTTGTCGATATTTTTGCTGCTTTTGCACATTTTCCCCTGGACTGCAGCAGAGGCTGTCACATGTAACATCTGGATGTAGACATTACAGTTGGATTGTATTGCTACTAAATGTATACAATTATTGACAAGAAAATCTAGAAAATAGATTTGCTAGAGTGTCTGTGTCAATCATATGATACCAAATTCCAATCTCTCCCTTGTATTGATTTTATTTCAGTCGACGAGTGGATCGATGAGTAATGACAGACAAGCCTTTATTTGTTGTGGCTATTGGGTAAAGCTCAGTATCATGTCCTGCTAAAGGGCAGTATATTATGATGTCGTTTGGTTTGAATTCCGAATAGATTTTTCAAAAACGTTTACTTTTTTTTTGTCTTTCTCTGTTTTGATCAAATTTGGGCATGTTGGTAAAGTGTTGGCAACCTCCCATTACTCTGTGCCAGTGGACGCCCCTGCATTTGGTCCTTTGCACACTGGTTCAACAGCAAAGAGTACAAGTTGGGTAGCCTGATGTTCAAAATAAACCTACCCAAACAACCATCTATTGTTATCAAAGTCCATTTTATGTCGTTATTTCCGAGAGGGAGCACGTGAGTGAAAGAGGGAGCTTACGAGGAGCACTTGAAGGCAGCATCTCTCTACCGGCGGTGAGAAGGGGGAGACGCACAAGCCGCGGGAGAAAAGACCGAAGTATAGAAAGCAGAGAGGATGATGCATGTCTCCTCTGGTTTCTGACAGCAAGAGGGATTGTCATTTTATCTTTTCCTCGTTGGACTTTCACAGAGAACTAAAGGAAGACTGTCTGAACATAACGAGCAAGCTGCGGTTTGGCTTGTTTGGTAAGGAGATTGAAAGGAATGACTGATGGTGATGCTCATGTGAAAATAAGTCAGATAGCAGAGTGATGAAAGAGTGATTAATTTCTCTGCTTTCAGGAGCGGAGTAGATGCAACATTTTCCTTGCCGTTATTTGTGAGAGGAGAAGAGGAGGACATTAAAAAAGGAAGGTTTGATATACGCAGGAGTGAAGAGACGGAGGAGAGCGGGGTTATCCGGACAGGAAAGAAAAACAGAAGAAATACCCCTGTCCGTTTTGGAGACACCAAGGGGAACAGCTACAGAGCAGAGGGGATTTTTTTGTATAAGAGATACGCCAGAGGAGAGGGGAAACATACGCCACAGGAGGAGAGGCTCATAAGGAGGGGGTAAAGCCAAAAAGCAAGGTGTATTTCAGAATGAAGATGGGATGCAGCCCGGGGGAAGTGAAGATTTGAAGCCTTCCTTGCCTCTCTATCACTCTTTTCAAGGGAACGGGACAGAACAGAGAGATATTGACGACAGGCTGAACCCCAGCGGAGAGTGGATTTAAAGACAGAGACAACCTGTGTGCCTGTCCCATCTCCCCCTGCTTTCCTCTCTGATGACTGAATTCATTTTTGTCGGATATCAGGGATTTATCTAGTCTATGTTAGAAGGAGGAGGCAAAGAAAACGCACTCCTCTCTCTCCCCTCTCTCTCTCTCCCTCTCCCCCTCTCTATCTCTCCCTCCGTTTTCTGGATGTGAAGCAGCATGCGGCCCGGTGAGAGCTTAGAGGGCTCGCGCTCGGCTCGCGGAAGATGTATTGGTGTTAATAATATTACTAATAGCAGCACGGAACGCTTTCTCGCGCACCCCTCGTCGGCTATGAAGAGGGGTACGACGAAGAGAAGGATGAGAGGAACGAAGGAGAGTATGTCGGACGGAGGAATGACGGTGATGCGCTGTTTTCTGTGGAGTCTCCTTCTCTGCTCGCTCTCCTCGCGCGCGCAAGGTAAGGGGATGCGACACGCGCACATACACAGAGTCACGCACGCCACGCGCAGTCATACAAACGCCTTCACTCACGCGCACACATTGGCTGTTTTGGGGTGAGACTGCCTGCTGAGTGTTTTTCTCTACTGCAGTCTGAAGAAAGATTCTGCTTCTTCCGTGCGTGTGTGGGGTAAAGGAGGAGAGTGTGTGTGTGAGAGAGGGTGTCTGCGTGCGCGTGAGGATGTCTGTGAGGTGTCTGTGCATGTGAAAGGGGAGGTGTGCGTGCGCTGATGTATGGTGTGTGTTGCGGATGAAAGAGGAGAAATATAAATTGGCTTACAGGGAGGATGAAGGGAGAGAAGAAGAGAGGGATGGAACCGGCAACAGCCTCTTTCCCTCTTCCCTCATTTTCTGCTTGCTTCAGTTTGCTCTCTCTCTTGCTCTCTCGCTCTCACCCTCCCTCTCTCACCCACTCTCTCTCTCCATCCTTCTCTTCAATACAGCCATTGAGCTGGTAGCCAATAAATATTCTTGCGGTAGCTCTTGGGCTGTGGCAGCGAACGTGAGCTACTTATACCAAAGTGTGTGCGGGAGTGTGTTTGCCTCAGTGTGTGTGTGTGTGTGTGTGTGTGTGTGTGTGTGTGTGTGTGTGTGTGTGTGTGTGTGTGTGTGTGTGTGTGTGTGTGTGTGTGAACGTGAGTAGTTTTTTAGTGATGAGGCCTGAGCCTTACACAGCATTTTTATTCCCCTAATGTCTACCCCCTTGCCGATTTGTTCATCATACTGTTGAAAAATGTTGTATAATGGTGGTGTCTCCCCCTCTCTCTAGCACACACACTTTCTTACTTTGCCCCCCCCCCCCTCCTCTCTGTCTCGCTTCTCCCCTCTTTCCTTTTTGAGTGAAATAAAATGTTAAAATATTCACGTTATGCCACACTCTCTGCCACTTTTTTTGTCTGTCTGTATCTCGGTATTCCTCTGCTTTCCAATTTGAGTTACTCTCTCTGATCCTATTCAAAAAAGCTTTATGGAAACACATTGAGTGAGAACACACGCAGTATATACACACTCACACAAACACACCCTTTGCTGTGTCAGGTGATATTTCATTGGTATAAACACTAACTGATCATTTGTCATTGTGACTTGAGAAGAGGAAGTGAGAGGAGGATGGAGTGGAGGAAAAGAGGCAAAAGATGGATTGGGAGTAAGAAATAGCGGAGGTGAAGTTGAAAGAAAATGGGCGTATGAGGAAGTTAGGCAGGAGGAGAGGAATAAGGAAATGAGTTGATTGAAGGATAAATAAAGAAAGGCCTAGTTTAGAGACTCAAGCAGTACTAGCTTTTTAACTCAACACCCACCAATTTCTATAAGCTTCTGACAACACCAAGCCAGGTTGATTTGTCTGTTAAGATTTGGTGAACTCAAAGTTTGTTATTTTTTGTAAATTGTGCAAGAAGTATAAGGACACGAAACTTTGTGGAGGCTATTGAAATCCATTTGTCTTTGCCATTGTAAATGATCCTCCAGTGCAGGGGGTCATGTGTAGGCTGACGGAAACAAAATGGATTTCTAAGGCGATAAAACATATCGACACCGGAAACGTCTAGACTCCTATAGCGTTGCACCTTTACATTGTCTCTCTTTGAAAGAAAACAGGAATATCTAGCCTTTTTGCATCATATTTGGAAAGGTGGTTCACTCTGATGGACAGATGAGAGGTTGTGATCCGAGGGTGTCAAATGAACAAAGACACGAAAGGTGGGATTTCCTCAGGCACAAAATATCTAGTTTTAAACCCTTGGGGCACAGATCTTGATACTGATCTCCTTGTGGCTGTCTAGCCTGTGAGAGAGACCTCATAGAATCCGATCATTTGAAACTCCTCGTGGTATAATATGGTCAAGGCTGGCTGAAGAAGTGTTTTAGTATAATGCAAATTCACATTAGGATTAATAAAATGTCAAAGGTTGTTGGCGTTTGAAAAGCAAGCAAGCAGAACAAACGCTTTTTTTCCTCTAAAGTGTCAGGGCTGAACAGAAAGGTAAATAAATGTGTAATTAAATGTCCCCTTGATCCATGCTGGCATTTTGGGGACCAAGGCTTTAAAAAGAGGCTGGGAAATTAAAACCAGCCACCAGCCAAATGCTGGTAGGTAACCAATCATTGTATGGACCTGCAATTTTATTCTAAAATACAATCCAAGGGGTAAAGTAATGAAATACTATAGGTGGTAATGGATTAGCCAGTGGACAAAAACGTACATTTTTAAACTTGCTTAACACAATTTACACTGGGATACAGCGCCATTTCTAAACATATTTTATCATAATAGGTGTTAAGTGAGTTTGTCCTCCACAAAGTCACAGGACACTATTTTAGATGGCTGATTAAGGGTTTCAACTTGCTTTGGACCCTATCTGTGGCTCTGATAAGTTCTTGTATTTTTGTACATGACTTGTCATTTGAAAAATACAAAGTTCACGTAAAAAAATGAACCTTAAATGAAGTTTGCCCACTAAGTCAGATGCTGAAAAATTGCTGTACTTGTCCTCTGCTCTTCCTCTCCCCCCCTGATCCCCTCTTGTCTGTTTCATGGGCTCTCCTCCCTGCTGCTCCACTCAGCTTAACTCCACCTCTCCTCTCTCCCCCTCTCATGTCCCCTCTGTTTTCCTCTCCTCTGCACAGCACTTCTTCTGTGCTCTCATCTCTCCTCCGGGCTCCCTGTCTTCTTTTCGTCTGTCAGATTTGTCCTGTGGCTCCAGAGGCTTAATTTACTCACCAAACATACTAAATCTCACATGTGCTCACGAGACAAAACCCACACACATTTTTCACCGTCTCCAAGGCTCCTACCATATGATTTATTGGCTACATTCAGCCTGTCACAATCCAACCGAGAGCTGTCTAACACCTTACAAACTGCGACTTTTGAACCAGATCTGCATTTGAGCTTAGTATTAACATTTCACTGGTTTTACTGACGCTGTGGATTCCATCAGCACTCAATCAAAGGACTAACACTGATCAATCATCCAGCACTAATTATCTATTTCTATTAGGCAGGTGGGTTAGGTAGGGTACGGCATTCAAACACGTTCTTATAAGGTTAGTCTTTAGCATGTGATCAAGTAATCAAACCAGAAGGCTAAAAATAGCTAATTTAATTTATATTGACGAGCCATGGAAATGTAAGGCTTTGTTCTTGGTTACTTTTAAATGTATCAGTCATCCCTTGGAAGTGTCTCATAATTGAATTCTGGTCATCAGTGTTCAATTGGACAGGCTGTCAGGCGCAGTGAAATGGTCCTCGAAACAGGTTTTATAACCCGTCACTGAGTATCAGAGATTGATCGGTGCAGTCTTCAGCTCTGATGTTGATTATAAGCCATTGATAGATGCTGCCCATTAATACGCCGCTGCTAATCATTTACCTGTGTAAGTTACTGGATGGGCATTTTAGTATAATTCTCTGCTGTCAATGATCGATTGATATTCCATGTATTATTTATAAAATGGTTTATTAGTGAGCTTTGAAGCCACAAATAATGCCGGCAATAGCAAGCACAGGGGCAGTACATCTCTTTGTCTTTATCTGCTGGATTCACACACACACAGACATGCATTTGGGCTAATAGTACACTGTGTACACACACGGAGGGCAGACGAGCACTCCTCTGAACATTAGCGCAACACAGCCTCTCTAACACACATTTAATCCTGTGGCTTATGGCTGGTTTCTCGGGGGGAGCGAGATGTTGTCTGTCGCAGAGTCAGCCTCTTGATAAATACTTTTGACTTACCTCAGAAAGAGAGAGAGAAGAGGGAAGGAGGGGGGGGGTGATACTGGGAAAGAAGGAGGCATAATGCATATACATACCTATTTAATTCATTTTGTGCTGTTGTGTTTTCAGCTACATTCTCTCCTCCTCTGACCCTCTTGACTTTCATTCATCTAATCCTCTCCTGCAGTTCCAACCCCTACAGTCAATTTGTAATTACTTGTTTTTTTCCTGCTATTTAACCTCCTCTCCTCCTTCCCCCGTTCTCCTGATTTGCGTTACTGTCAACATTAATAACCAATTTCAGAAGAATAATGGCATAGTGTTGCCATAGTGTTACAAGGACATGTACAGGTGAAGAGTTTTCTTCAACCCCAGAGACCAGGGATCACATTCCAGGTCATACTTGAGGCTAATGTTGGCATTTTTGATAATTAACCAAAAGGCAAGGCAAGGCAAGGCAAGGCAAGGCAAGGCAAGGCAAGGCAAGGCAAGGCAAGGCAAGGCAAGGCAAGGCAAGGCAAGGCAAGGCAAGGCAAGGCAAGGCAAGGCAAGGCAAGGCAAGGCAAGGCAAGGCAAGCAAGGCAAGGCAAGGCAAGGCAAGGCAAGGCAGGCAAGGCAAGGCAAGCAAGGCAAGGCGGCAAGGCAGGCAAGGCAAGGCAAGGCAAGGCAAGGCCAGGCAAGGCAAGGCAAGGCAAGCAAGGCAAGGCAAGGCAAAGGCAAGGCAAGGCAAGGCAAGGCAAGGCAAGGCAAGGCAAGGCAAGGCAAGGCAAGGCAAGGCAGCAGAGGCAAGGCAAGGCAAGGCAAGGCAAGGCAAGGCAGGCAAGGCAAGGCAAGGCAAGGCAAGGCAAGGCAAGGCAAGGCAAGGCAGGCAAGGCAAGGCAAGGCAAGGCAAGGCAAGGCAAGGCAAGGCAAGGCAAGGCAGGCAGGCAAGGCAAGGCAAGGCAAGGCAAGGCAAGCAAGGCAAGGCAAGGCAAGGCAAGGCAGGCAAGGCAAGGCAAGGCAAGGCAAGGCAAGGCAAGGCAAGGCAAGGCAAGGCAGGCAAGGCAAGGCAAGGCAAGGCAAAGGCAAGGCAAGGCAGGCAAGGCAAGGCAAGGCAAGGCAGGCAAGGCAAGCAAGCAAGGCAAGGCAAGGCAAGGCAGCAAGGCAAGGCAGGCAAGGCAAGGCAATAGGCAAGGGGCAAGGCAAGGCAAAGGCAGCAAGGCAAGGCAAGGCAAGGCAAGGCAAGGCAAGGCAAGGCAAGGCAAGGCAGAGGCAAGGCAAGGCAAGGCAAGGCAAGGCAAGGCAAGGCAAGGCAGCAAGGAAGGCAAGGCAAGGCAAGGCAAGGCAAGGCAAGGCAAGGCAAGGCAAGGCAAGCAAGCAAGGCAAGGCAAGGCAAGGCAAGGCAAGGCAAGGCAAGGCAAGGCAAGGCAAGGCAAGGCAAGGCAAGGCAAGGCAAGGCAAGGCAAGGCAATTTTATATAGCACTTTTCAACACAAGGCAATTCAAAGTGCTTTTCAAAAAATGAAAGACATTAAGAAAATGGCATTTTAAAATCAGTCATTAAAAAGAAAAAGCTAATAAAATAAACATTAAAAGAAAAAAATACATGGATACAAGTTACAGTGCAAGTCTAAGATATTAATAGTTCAATTAAAAGCAGCGACAAAAGAAAAGTCTTCAGCCTGGATTTAAAAAGTAGTCAGTGTTTCAGCGGACCTGCAGGTTTCTGGGAGTTTGTTCAGATATTTGAGCATAATAACTGAACGCTTGCTTTACCATGTTTAGTTCTGACTCTGGGGACAGAAAGCTGAGCAGTCCCTGAAGACCTGAGAGATCTGGATGGTTCATAATTTAGCAGGAGGTCAGAAATGTATTTTGGGCCTAAACCATTCAGTGCTTTATAAACCAGCAGCAGTATTTTGAAATCTATTCTTTGACACACAGGAAGCCAGTGTAAAGACTTCAGAACTGGAGTGATGTGATCCACTTTCTTAGTGTTAGTGAGGAAAGCATAAAAAGCATAATTTCCTTTCTCAAATGCAGAGACCCACAGATTGAACCAACATGGCAGTGAACGCTTACCAGATACATACAATATGAACACATCTGGTTTAGTATGATGTATGTAAAATATGTTGGTATTGATCATTTTCTAAATATTTTGATCATGATAGGTGTATTTCCTAATACAAAATATTTGCGAATCAAGAAAATTGCAATTCAATTATAGTTCTCCCATTACACCTACTTCTAGTTCATGTGTACTCCTTTGTATTGCCTTGAACATCCGTGTTCTTTGGTGTTACTACAGTAGTAGCACTGGGAACTTTCCTCTTAAGTAGTAAGCGAGTTTCTGATTTTCTGTGTATATTAATATTCTTGATATTTGGCTACTCTATATTCATTTGTTCCTGCTCTACATCCATCTTCCTCCACCCCTAATCGCCTATTCTTCTTCTCTTCCTGCCTCCTCCCACCAACATTCACCCACACTGAATTTGTAATCACATCCTGCATCTACCATCTCTCATTTTTCTTTCCTTCCTCTTTTTTCTCTCCTCCATTAGTCTTGCCTCTCCTCTCTCCATCCTCTGCCCTCAGATCATTTATTATTAGTGTTGATTGTAATAGGTACTCACGGGGTGCATATCTGATCCTCTCTCATGTTTGTTTTCGCTCATAGCCTTCAAACAGGGTGCATCTGAATGGTTTTTAAACAAATACAGAGCCAAATCAACTCCAAATATTTCCTATTTTCTGTTTTCCTGCTTTGGCTTTCAAATTATCAGCTTGCTCTTATTGAACAGACTGCTAGATTGAAAAGAAGGGATAATTTTCCCATGCAAATGAGACTAAAAAGAGAGAGTGCACTCCAGTGAGCAGTTCCAGCTGTTACCCGGCCCTGTGGATCCATAACAGCTTTTTATATACAATTGAGCTTTTCCACCCAGGTCTAGTGCAACTGTGCACGTACAGGCTGGTGTCATGAGTGTCATAATTATAAGCATAACTCATCATAATTGAATGCAAAGACATTGTGGCGTCCTGCAGGAGCCATCAGGAAAGATAACTGCTGTGCACTGACTGTTAGAAAATTATGGAATTCTAGGAAGTATATTTTGTATTTGTCCCTAGTGGATTTTGTCACTGAAACTTTATTTGAATTACGTGTATTTCATCCAAAATTCCACAAAATGCACATGTACGCAAGCAAACACAACTCGTTACTTAAATCACTATGAAGTGTTCAAATTTGAAACACGGCTCTGATTAAAGGCCCGTCAAATTGGGAAAATCAACTCTGTTTCGCATTTATTCAGAAGGTGACTTTTCGCAGATATCTTGGAGGTTTCTGAAAAATGCAGGCTTTTTGTATGTGAGCACACACACACACACACACACACACACACACACACACACACACACACATAGCCTCAGACACGCTACATTTACATTGTACACAATCTGTCAGTCTTCCATAGCCTCTTCATTATTTCAAAGATGATTAGAAGCAGTCATGACGTGAACATTTTGAATGGGCACACACACACACACAAAAATGTTTGGCATATAAAGATAGCATGTGTTACCCTGAGGATGGGACCGCAAATAGACAGCCACACACACACACATGCGCACACACCTACACACACACTCACAATCGTACGTGATGCAGGAAAGGCAGATGAGAAATTAACAAAGACAGACAGTTTCACATCCAGCTGGTGCTCGCTGTTTGTGTATGTTACAGAGATGTTTGTGTCAGGCTAATCTGTGTTAAGAAAAACGAGGATATGAAGGAAGAATTTTTTAATCTAGGATGGGAGTTAGTATTGAAATTGGAAATAGTGTGTAGGAATGCTTCCATATAGATGGATGGGAATATAAAGACACGTGTTGGTCAAAGGGTTTGATCCCAAGTGACAGACAGTCTGTCCCTGTCCTGTGCTCCCTGGGAAAAATACATGCAGTAGCTAAAAAACGAAATTCCTTCAAGACCCACCAGGACTGAAATGACCCAATTAATGCAGAATATTAGGAAAGAGAACAGGTTGTTGGTTAGTCTTGAAAGCAGGGTGTGTTCATGACAAAAGCTCCTCATGTCGATGTCATGGTAACCTAAGAATACTTTGGGCTAAATGGATTCAGTGCCAGTCCACTTTGCCTCTGATTTGTACCCATTTAAGTATATTGGCTGCCAGTGTCTTCACTTCCTTCTAGGTTGCTCTGGTTCCTTCTATTAAAGGAAGATATTGCCAAATGAAGCAGGTGCTTTGTGCTTTGTGCTTAGCCAACAAATGGCTGAAATGACAATAAAGACAAAGAGCCTCGATAATTATACTCCTAATTATTGACAGTGTGATTTAAGCATTACAATATTTTTTAATTGATAACAAATTAGTTGTTGAGAGCAATATATTATCGTCATAGAGTGTATGGAAAACCCCATTTAACAGCTTGCGATTGACATGAAACACATTTTGAATGCTTTTTTCACACTGAATGTTAGGAGAGAGCATTCACTTCAACAACTTAACACGTTTTAAAATTGTGTTCGACATAATGATGTTTCACCACTACAAGCACATCATGTCTCATTAAGCAACCTGTTAGCAACAGCTTTTATAAAATCAGGTAACATTTTCCAAATGAGAATAAAACGACTTTTGTATTTCTTGCTGCTGAACAAAACATTACTCTGAAGCATCTCAACAAAAACCCATTCAAAAGAAGCAACGGGAAGAGCAAAAATACTAAATAATCTTGGGTTTTAGAAATCAGACTTTTGGATTGCTATTGTTGCCATGGTGACCAAGTGAACATTAGGATCATTTCAGTTCCTGGTGTAGTGCACTTAGCAATTGAAATAGACACACTCAGACATAGGCAGAAAGATAACAATTTGTGGCAAACAAAATAACGTAAGCCAGTTTTTATGCCTTCCTTTATCCCAAAAATGTTATTTTCATGGTCTGTCATATGATATATAAATACATTTTTAACAATATGCAGCCATTTCTAACAGAACATGTTGGACATAATTTGTGTAGGTGCAGGAAAACATCTCCGATAAGATAAATGTTCATGCATTAGTTACACTTTAACATAGAGGCTTCGGGGACTTATTACTAAACAGCTTTAGTTGTTGTGTTTTGAGGATTTTATATTTCCAGTAATTACCCTTGTGTTTGTGGAAAAGACCAATTATTTGAACATTTATTTGCTGTTGGTAAAAAAACAGTCAGGTCTCAAAAGACACAGGCAAATGCACAACAATTGCTCATTTGATTTGATCAGTTTGCTAGAAAAGTGAACCCTCCGTGAAGCCAACAAAGAAAAAAACCTCTCGAATGTATCCACATGTTTTAATTACCATCCATTTTAGAATTAAAGTTAATGTGTTTTTGAAACTATAAAGTGCTATAATTGGGTGAACAAATCCTATCTGGGGCATTTTATAATCAGCACATAACAAAACATGTCAATTTTGTTTTACCCATTTAAAGAAATAATAGTATTCTGACTCTACCAGAGAGAAAAACACAGAGCAACTGAGGGTGTCTTTTGTTTGTGTTTAGACCTGCATGAGATGACAGGTATGCCCATGTGCCCCAAAGCCACATAAACCAGGCCGTCAGCACACACATCACACACACTTCGCTATCTCACACACACTCTCACTAGGAGAATTCTAGTGAATCCCTGATTCCCTGATTTTAGATGTTTTTGTTTTATTGTGTTTTAATGAAATGCATGGTTGCAAGATACAAATGTGAGTTAATTGATTTAGATAAACATTTTAAGTTGCAAACATAAAATTATAAGTTGTGTTGACGTAATAATGTTGGTAATTACATCAACTTAATATTGTGTGTAATTTGAACTCTGATTTCTGCGTTAATTGACTTAAAACAAAATTGAAGTTGTAAGTAATGCAATTGGCTTGATAACTTAATTGTTCTACACCTTGAGTTAAGGATTTCAAGTCCACTCCCACTTAACATGCCTGGACAAGTTCCGACAGTTAAGACAAATAGAAATATACAAAGGACATTTTAAGGTGAGTGTCTTCTTTTGTCATTCAAATACAGTAGATAGCCTTGTAGTTGCACTGTATAGGCAAATTGCTGTTTGACCAAAATTAGCAGCCTTTGAACTGTGAATAGTTCTGTGAGAGGGTACAAAGTAGTCGAGGCTACTGTGAGAATAAAAATACTTTGGTTACTATAGTGATATCGCTTTTTATTAAAAATGAATCTCGGTGAAGCAGATCAAGGACATGCTTCTTGAGGTATCGTTATTTAGAGTTGTCATTGAAATGCAAGTTGTTGGCAGTCACCCATTCAGAATATATTCATTTAGGTCATTTCTCTTTTTTTCCTTTTTCAAAAATAGCACAATACAATTGAAATACGCAGAGAACTAGCCATCCGCTGCCTTGTTGTGTACCTTGGAGAAAAGGAAGAGGACCTTTTCAAGGAGTTTAGCGACGTAATTAAACATCTTGAAATAAAATAAAATCCATGGGCCCAGTGGACACAGGACAAAAGCACTGCTCTCTGTCAGTTACATTTTGAAGCATATTGCACTTTTAGCCACACCCCAATCAATAATATCTTAGCAACGTTCAGCATGGATAGGTGTTGACAGCAATGGCATGGGAAAAGGATTGTGTACAATTTGAAAAGTGGCTTCTGCTCTTCACTTAACCAGTTCAAATATTGTATGGAACCTGCAAAAAAGATGAGAAGGGAGACTAAAACTTGCACGGTTGGGATTGACAAAATCTGTCCACATGCATTTAAACACTAGGCAAAGTACTCAAAAGCACCTCTGTGTGTCTTCAGGACCACATTGCCATGACGACACACACATGCAGACTCAATAGGTGAAAGCAATACCAGCGTTGCTTTAGCAGCTGGTAATAATGGCTCTGAATTCGCTAAGAGTGACAGTTTAAAAAGTATGCAATTACCTAATTCATTATCTCTTATGCGCTAACCTATTATTTAATGTGCTTCAAAAGGACATGAATATCGCCTTCATCAGTGACCGGTCCACCCCAGGATCTTACCATACGATGGCAACCATCGTGGTCGAGTGAAACAAATGAATGAGCAAGCATTCTGCGTTAAATGTGTTCATCCTGTTTGAAATAATGACTGTCGGCAGTGCAAACATCTTTGTTACATCTTTTGTCAAATGGATGTGTGTGATCTGCAGATTGGTGGCCATTGAGAGTTTGTTTCTGTAGTTTTACAAACACTTTACAGATTTTACATATTTGGCTTTAAATATGCAAAGGCCTCTAACTTCGTTGTGATGGCAGCATTTATTTGCTGTGTCCCCATTTCCCATGGTAATATGGCTAATGTGTTTATTTATTATTTGTGGGGCAATTTCAATTTGTGTTATTTATCTTTTTTTTCAAGATTGAAATTAAGCTCAGCGCAAGTTCTTTCAGGAAGACTGGGTGTATATACATTCACTCCGCAGCTGCATATAATCAGCTCATCACAGGCGTTCTCTTTAACCTATTACATTTCACCTCCAGCAGCCAAACTATAAAATGGTTCTCCTCTCTCCTGCAGTCAGCTGTGATTTCAGGTTTCATGCACCTTATCATACTGTGTGGCATGTGTCAATAAATGTTCAAACTAAATGAATTCTCTCCTGATTGAAACATCATGTGTTGAAATAAACAACTGCAGTTCAAAATAAAAGTGAATTGCCTAATATTTTTGTTGTGGAATCAATTGATTTCTTTCTTTAAAGGCAAAAACATGAAAAAGCTAAGAAAAAAAACTATTGAATACAATATATTTGGAGCAACTTCATTTATAAATGGTTGTCAACTTAAAAACGTGTGTTCACAATGATGGTAATTAAGTACATACAACTTAAAATTCCTTTTAAATCATGTGGTAAAACAAGTTGGAACAACTTAATTTTTGGAGCAATCAACTTAAAAACTTGTATCCCGAATGAGGGTAATTAAGTACATACAACTTAAAATTCCTTTTAAATCATGTGGTAAAACTAGTCGGAACAACTTAATCTTTTGAGTAATCAACTTCAAAACTTGTGTTTATACTACCAATTATTAAGAAAGTGGTAATTAAAAACACCTCTGATTGTAGAGGAAAAGCCTTCTCCCCTACTGTAACTCAAATAACTTTGTTGCTTTAAGACAATTTCATTAGAAGTTGTCTTAACTCAATAAACATCGATGCAAACTGTTGCGTTGATTTTCTTTGTTGAGCCAAGGCATTTGTTTTTAGAGTGTAAATGATATACTGAATTTGGGTTGGATTTGGCAGCACCTAGTTGTTGTTGCATATTTCCACCAACTGAATACAGCTGCTAGGTAATGCTAGTATCTGTCAAGGCCACCACCTTGCTATGAGGCTTTCTCACAACAACACTACTTAAAAAGCAATACAATTCAGTCGGAGGCTGTCCTTCAGGTTACGTAAAAGCACGAAAGCCCATATCTTTCTATGAGTTTGATTTAAGCTCAAGATAAAATATTAACTGTTAATATGATTCCTATTTCTTGGTAGCAGTTGATTATACACCAATGAAAACAATTATGATAATAGATCCATATACATAATTCAACTTGGCGCTATGTCACATGATTGATTTGCAGGGAAATAGAAGTTTGCTTCACAGACATTCCAGAGGTGACGGGGCAGCTCACAGACAAAAGCTCAGCAGGATGTACAGGACACCAGTAAACGTTTTGATCTTTGACACATGCCGTCTGTTTCGCCCACCCCTTCGACCCTACCTCGCTCCGTCTCTCTTTCTCTCTCTCACCTTTATCAATGGCTCCCTACCTTTTTCTCCAGGGTCACAAGGTCAGACAGAGAGCAGATGCTTAACCACATGACCACAACCAAACCTGACACCACAACACAACACCCCCAATCTGTCATCTCCCCTTGTTACAAGTATTAGTCTCTGTGGAAGACGTTGTGAACCTGTTTATTGTCGACTCTACTGGATTACCAGCGAAAGCAGGGAGGTCTTGATTAATCAAATTCTGGATTCAACTCAGTGCAATCCAATTTGTTTAAGCACCATTGCTTGATATTGGATACATCAGAAGTTTGGTTCGTAAATGTTTGATTTTGTGTTTTCCAATGACTTATTTTTGTAGGGCTTCACCTGGGATTCACACCCGGGTTAAATCAAGTGAATTCTGCACTTTTGTGGTCAGTATTTACTGATGTAGTCATGGTGTCTCAAGCTGATTAAGTCGGTCGCCCATAACAAACCTCCTAGTCAGTGACATCATTCATTTGGTAGGTTTTCTTTACTTGATAAGGCACGTTCATGTGAATCTGACAGGTACAGAAAATGATATAGATATTCATTAATCTAAAAGATGTCTTTCTTCTTTGGCAAGCTTCCTGTGATACACTTTGTTCTGTTGCATTTGGTGCCAAAGTTCCTTTAGGTTTTATGTGATTTTACAAAACCTACGACAGCAGTTAAGTGCCTCTTTGGCTTGAAAAGCATGAACAAATATTTAATCTCCATTTTATTTTTTTATTTTTTGGTTTAAGACACTATCCTTCTCCTTCCATCCCCAATCACTGAAGAAGTTTATGTTTGGAAAAATGTATTTATAAAAGGAGACATCTTAGGAAAAGTGCATATTGGCAATTTTGTGAACACAATTTTATATTTTATATATAACATCTTGTTGATTCAGGTTACAAAATGTTAGGTGCGACAAAATTGAGAATGAAAGGGAATCAAACATCATATCAGAGCAACTTCAATTAAAGACAGTTATTTGGTTATATTGTCCTTATTTATTTATACATAACTGATTTAAACAAATCAAGAATAGCCCGAAGCCACATGTAATATTGCCTCGTAGCAACTCTCACCTTGCCAAGTGATGTTTTCACCAGCTAATCTTCTGGAAGTCATTTATTGTATCCTCTAACAAACAAAGGAAGCAAAAGGCTATTCTAAGTACTCCTCAATGTCCAAATGCCTGGCAGAGGTTGAGCTGAAATGAGTTTCTGAGATCAAAAGGAACGTAGCGATAAAGGATAAAAGGGCTAGAAAGATTAAAAAGGATTTGCGTCACTGGTTTAGAATTACTCCTTTATGGAGCAGAAAGCAACCGAATGAAACACAAGGAACCCTGGACTCCACACATGTCATGAAGGGCACTGCGCTCAAAATACATTTCTTTGGATTCCACAAAACGTATTAGGTTTTCCCACAAAACAAAATCTCTAATGTTTACTCCACAAACGTCATCAAAGCAGCTGCCATGTCTACTGTGATATCTATCAGAGGTATGATATCAGACACAAAACTAAGACACTTCCTTTGTCATTATGAACCAAGGTTATATGGGCTATTTGTCATAAATGCCTACTGTCATTAAGTTTGGAAGGCAACAGTGAGTACATTTTGTCTGCAGATGGGAATCAAGCCAGTGTCTCTTCGACCAGTTTGTTCGGATCTGAAAGACATTACATTACATTACATTGCATTTAGCTGACGCTTTTATCCAAAGCGACTTACAATAAGTACATTCGACCAGGAAGACACAACCTTGAAGAAAACAGAATCATATAAGTACATCAGGTTTCATAGAGCCAAACATTTCAAGTGCTACTCAACTGGCTTTAGGTAAGCCAGTCCTTTATTAGTATAAAAGTGCTTCGTTAATAGTTCTAACGCTCGAAGTGGAGTCGAAAGAGATGAGTTTTCAGTTTGCGCCGGAAGATGTGCAAGCTATCTGCCGTCCTGATGTCAATGGGGAGCTCATTCCACCATCTTGGAGCCAGGACAGCAAACCCACGTGTTTTCGCCGATGGGAACTTGGGTCCCCCTCGCAGCGAGGGCGCAACGAGTCGTTTGGCTGTACATTTAACAGGCTGGGAACATTTAGAAAAGCTCTGCCACAGAGGTTTAAAATATTAATTTGATGCCCTTTATGTATGCATGCAGTATTTCACTTAAACAACGATTCTCATTTAGGCACTCATGTGAATCCGGTTAAGCCATTAGTCCAGTGATTTATTTTGTGTTTTCAATTACGGTAACAGGCATACTGTTGGCTCACATAATGAAATTGAGGAGGATATTGGATTATATGGATTACATCCATCCATCTGTTTATGAGTCCTTCAAATATATGTGAGACACTGCTAATTGGAGCAATGTATCTTACTATCTTTATCTTACATAAGATGATCCAAGGAAGTGTTATAGGTCAAGCCAAAGTCATCTGTTTGGCAATGCTTCTGTCATTTATGGCAATGATAGATGTTGATTGTTGACCTATTTAGATGGAAATGTAAGTAGTTATCCAGCTAGACATTTAATTATTGTTGATCATGCTGATGAGGTGTTCTCTTTCCATCAAAAGCCTTGTGAATGTATGTGTCGCTGTGTAGTTTTTACTGACCTGTCTACTTCAGTCATTAGGGGCCATAACTAAAATTAATGACATGTATTACCTTGAGACAATCCTTATGATATGGCTATGAAAGGCTGATACATCTGTGGAGTTCAATTCTATGATTTATGAGCTATAGATAAGTACCAGACATTATATAATTTGGCTTTTGCAGCCAACCAATTACTCGTGTTTTTTAGCCCAGCCAATTATCATTAGCTGGGTAACCTCATCTCTTTCCCGTGACTTTTCTGCATAATATTTACAAAAACAGACCACAAGAGTCAACATGGATAAACAGCACATTTTGGTCCTACTGTTTTTAACTGTTAGAAAAATATCACTCGTCACCGGCTTGAGTTTCAAAACAGGATACAGTACCCTTGCATAATGGAAGTTATTATATGGTACAACTAGTTCCCTGAACATTGTACTTCACATGCTTATATACCGTACAAGAGAGGTGTTTCACATTCACAAAATAGAGAAATATAGGTTCAAAGCAGTATACAATGCTTTGTACAGATTAGCTAAGGCTCACATCAGAAATGATCATGCTTGCCATATCTCCCTAAAGGCTGAATGTTCATGTTAATCGTTGTCACATAGCTATCAAATGCATAAAATGGTTTGTCCTGCTTCTCTTAAAGGTCTCCTATTATTCTAAAAGAACAAAAGAGATTCAGGAGACATTCAAGATGCATATTTCAATAGAAATGAAACTACTATTGTGGTAATAAGATGAGACAATTATAGCATGAATAATTAAAATATAATTACGTGACATTTGTTTTAAGACAACATTTTGAACTTCCATCATGGCAATTACATGGGAATAAATCAATTATTAAGGAAGATTGAAGCAGTTCTGTAAAGCTGAGTAAAGTAGCGTGCACAAATGTGAGTTCAAGTGCCCATGTTAGAAATTTGAGTGATGCAACTGATCGTGTGAATCAATGCTGATTATTGTATAACGTCAGTTAATGTGAATTATTCGAACATAATGTGATCTCAACTGCGGAAGAAGCATTGTAAAATGCTGTCCTATTGTATTGCAGGCATTAAACAGTATTGATAAGAGCTGTCACATTGTGTTTAACACAGAAATTATTTAGTTTTTGGCATTCACAGTTTCTTGATGCTGCTGATGTGCACCCACTCAACTTAGTTCACCATGATGTAGTGTCAACTGAGCGTGTGCTGTGCTGTGGAATATTTCTGCTTGAACTCAAACATATTGAGAATCAGTTGGTAAACATGACATATTTATCTTCATGCTGGCTTGTTTACACAACACAGAAAGGTGAGGGATTTAATTTAAAAGGCTTATGAACCAAAACTCATTTAGGCATGTGATTGACAAACACAGTCTCGCAGGACGAGGCCCAAGTACGTGTTTTCATCCATCCGTCCACCCCACCATTTGTTGTCTGAGCATACTGTGGTTGTCAAATTGGATTTCGCTGGGTTGTTATAGATGTTCTCTACCAATGTGCTGAGCATTATAATTTTATTGTGGCTTGGTTAAATGTCTCACCTGCTTTCAATGTGCTTCTACACATAGGCCCTTTCTCATTTCATCAAATCCCCCTGCTCGACTCCTCGACTCCTCGGTCCTCCGGTAGTGACCCGGAAATGAATTTCAGCGCGTCATGTTGAAGGACATCTCATTTCTCTAAATCAAATCAAATCAAGTTTTATTTATATAGCACATTTATAAACGATTTTTGGTCGAGCCAAAGTGCTGTACATAAAATAAAAATAGCCTACAGTAGAGACACTTTACAGCAAATACAACAGCACAGATTGTTCAGAATATCAGTATGAGAAAAACGACACCCTCTGTCCTTAGACCCTCACATCGTACAAGGAAAAACTTCCAGAGAAAACCACAGTTTAAGGGGGAAAAATGGGAGAAACCTCAGGGAGAGCAACAGAGGAGGGATCCCTCTCCCAGGACGGACAGACGTGCAATAGATGCCGTGTGTAAATCGAAGAGATAATACATTTTACAGCATATAGACCGAATGTTAGGAAATGCATGTGTCTGTAATAAGAAGATGAATCCACGAGGATGTCAGCTACAATCCTGAGGAAGCCATCAGGGAAGCAGCATGACGAGACCCAAGGCAGGACCGCAGCAGAGACAGGTTCAGCCACGACCCAAAGTCCACGACTTAATCCAGAACTAAGGATAGAGGATCCAAGACACAGGACTACAGCAAGAGGATCAGCCTCGACTCCGGATCCCGGCGTAGATATAGATACAAAACAAGAAAAAATATTTGGCTGGGTTAATCGGAACAAGAGAATACACAGACACAGACAGAGAGGGAAAAGGTCATTGGATCAAAGTTATTCTTGATAACCATCTAGAAAGATCTCATGGACTTCCCCACTCAATCTATCAAGACCCGAGCAGTTCTATTAGATATAGATAAGAAACAGAGATAGGGAGCACAACAACCTATCTCTTCGTCAGATGCACTCCCCCGCTTATCTAAGCGACTCTGTACCCCGTTACCCTCTACAAGGCCATAGACCAGCAAAATGCACTTCGAGGACCGACGATTGAGCGTCGAGGAGGCTCTCTGGAGGAGCTATAACAGTGTAAGGATACACTGATGGGTCCTCCACGGTCCTCCACGGCTCCTTCGTGGATGCATTTCCGGGAACAGAGATGTTTCAAAGAGTCGTGACGCACGGCCGGACTTATCTCAGTCAATGACAGCTCTGCATGCATCCCCTGGATATTATTTTATTAGCTGCTTTCATCGCGACGAGATGTTTCCAGAGAGAACAGCTGTGAGGTCCGTGCAGAAAGCAGAGCAGTGTGTAAAATATATATCACTCAGTATAACAGGCCTACTCTCTTTATTTGCTTTAGTTTAGTAGATATCTACAAACAAAGAGTCGATATTTTTCTAAAACCATTTAGTGCTTCACATAATAAAATACACAACGGCTGTAGCCTGTTTTAGGAGCCGTATGTGCGTGTGTGTGGTGTAGGTGTGTGTGGTACAGTGTGTGCGTAGATGCGGACAGACAGGTCTCAGTTGGTTTGGTGTCCTCTGCTTACTGTTAATACTTGTAAATACAACTTTTGGCCCGTAATTTATTTTCCTCATTGTAGCGACCAGAGAGGGGAGAGGGGGGGGGGGGGGGGGTATATCAGTCTCTGATAGTGTTACGTTATTATGAGAGTGCTCTGTTTAATTCTGAAATTGTATATATTTATATATATACAAATATATATATGTGTGTGTGTGTCCCCGCATCTGTAGCCTGTTATTGTCTCATTATACCGCACTGTGAATGAATTAAAAGTAAATATATAAGTCGTCATGAACACATCTGTCCATCAGCTGCTGTGCCTCCTGTCATCATTAATGGACGTCTCTTTAAAATGACCGCTCAGAGGAGAGGAGTTCTCATTTCTCTAACCGCCTGCTGCTTCCCCTCCTCTCTCCTCGGCTCCCCTCCTCGACTCCTCTGCTCGCATCTCCTGTGGGCGGGACTAAGTCTCGAGGATAGGAGTCGAGGAGGGGAGTTAGAGAAATGAGAAAGGGCCATAGTGTCACTGCAGCTAGCTTTTCATGATCATTATACTAAAGTCAATAATGCTCTCTTAACTAAAGTAAATCATTGTTTTCTCTGTGGATTACTTCCATCATGTTGCCCTCGTTTAGAAGACATATATTGAGAGTGCTGTTGTCCTGAGCGATAACATTGCAGTTCGTTTAGCCAGTGCTTTTTGCAAAATACTGAACATGAACCTTCTGAAATCTAGTTAAGACCCATGATACATGAAGATAATTCACCTACTTCTATCTAATGATAAAAACGTTGATAGCAAAAGCACATTTAAGCATAAAGCATATGTTGTAAAAAGAAGACATGCTATAATATTGTTCATTTGTGACACTCATTTTGAACCAAATTGGATTGAATGCCGAGGCTTCCTGTGTGCTTTCCGATCGCTGTAGTTGACTCGACTTTAATTTGTTATAGATGGAAGTAAATTGACCCCTGATGTTGCTGTCTGTACCCTTGAGGGGATGAGTTATGAGTAAGAGCACCAGGGGGAAATAGATGTAGCAGGTACTAAGTACCGATGTTACTGTGGTGGAAACAGTGTGGTGCTGAAATTATAATCGCACCTCCTCTTCACAGCTCAGCAGGCTTTCAGGAACCTGCCAAGACCACATTTAACACACACAGATAGACAAACAGACACTTGCATGTAGGAAGTGGCAGACAGTCAGCCTGGAACACCGACATCAAATGTGCAATACCCACACAGACACGGACATCCTACTCAAATGATATGGCTGTTCAATGTTTGTGCATTGCCCTTGTTTTATGTTTTGCGATTGACTCCAAGCATTCAATTGAAGTCAATGTTGAATATATTTGTTTTAACATGCTACCAATCATCACTAGAGGAGGCTGTCATTGTATTCATGCGATAAAGCAACTGTTGCCAATTTGATATACAGTAAGGGCAATACTCTGATTACTTTAAGCTGATATATGCGTACATCTCACATCCTACATTTGTTTATTTTAATTATCTGAACCATATTGTGTAGGTGTTTTTTTATCACAATATGCCCTCTGTAATTAGATAATGCCATCAATAAGACACTGCTATACCTATTGGAAAGCTGTGAGAGACAACACATGCAGCTGTTGCACCACAACAAGCTACTGCTACTGTACAAGCAATTGGTCATTTTGAGAATTGGGAAATTGTGGGGTATTACAGTAAGAGTGTGGGTTTTGATTAGCTGACACGTATCTTCATCACATAAAACAACAAAACATTTTACAATTGAGTTAATACAGAACACAGCTATTGGAAACACCCTTTATTATTCTCTTTATGTTAACATGGAGGGTTTCCCGATAACAGAACGGTAAATGTGAAAGCCAACAATGTGGAGGAACACTCCTAAATACAGGAATTTACTGTACATAGGATTGGATGCATGTTGAGTCATTTAACTACCAATTTTCATTCATCTTAATTTTGAAATCTCAGTATTTCATGGAACACCAACAAATAAAATGGATCTCAAAAAGACACACACATATTAGATCAACAAAAAACAATTACCTGAATTGCGACCGAAAAATAAAGTGTAGTAAAGAGTTGTGCTACTTGTTACCACTTCACCTCTAATATGGTATGTGTGCCAAAGAGGGTTTGGTATCGATTTTCTGTAAAAGTTGAGTGGCTACTTGTGAGTGTGTATGCATTTTGTGTGTGTGTGTCAGTCAGGTGGTTTATCTCGGCTTTGTGAGAGAGGCAGCAAATCTCCCTGTAATTACAATCCGAACAGCCCTGACATTTTACCAAGACTCCCCAGGTGTGTGCATGTATCTATGCATGGGTTTGTGTGTGTGTGTGTGTGTGTGTGTGTGTGTGTGTGTGTGTGTTTGTGTGTGTGTGTGTGTGTGTGTGTGTGTGTTTGTGTGTGTGTGTGTGTGTGTGTGTGTGTTTGTAAGTGTGTGTGTGCTGAAGGCCTTTTGTATTGTGGGGCTGAAACAGCTGGGTGCTCCTCACTAATTAACGAGGAACCTCATAATTACTGTTAACTGGCCTACTATAGTTGAGAGAGAGAGAGAGAGACGGAGACAGAGAGAGACAGGGAGATAGAGAGAGAGAGAACATTGAAACAAGCAGAAGTTGAGAAAAGACTGAGGACAGTGCAACTAATGTAAAAACTGTGAGAACATAGACTACAAATAGTACCTGCCGAGTTCATGTCCAATATAAAATGTCTTATGATTTGTGTGTAATGCCTGTAAACAAGTAGGTAGCCATTTTATGTTCCGCTTCCATGTTTTTTTTTTTACCTTAATCCAGTGGTTCTCAAACTTTTTCTGTCAGGCCCCCCCTTTGGAGAAAACACAAAGTTGGGCCCCCCCAACATAAATAGTCACGTAATGGGCCAAGTTAACATTTATTAAAAATACATCAATATGAACGTGAGCATTCCTTTAAAAAAAATAAAAAAATCACTTTGCTAGAACAGTGATAATAAAGCAATGCTCCATAAGTCTGTGTGGTCAAACAAATAAATACATACTACAATTGTGCAATCCCTTTGCTAGAACAATAAGTTATAATACTTTGCCACTTTGAAATCTGTGCAAAAACATGAAAAGAAAGAAAATGCTGATATTTGGCAAAAAAGCGTGTCTCATCACAGCATTAGTGGTTGCAATGAGCCTGTTTTGCACTGCACATTTCTTCAAAACGGGGTTGCAGGCTCAGTGGCGGCGCCAGAGATTTCTTTTGGGGGTGCTGTGGGGTAGCTTGACGTTTCATAGAGAGTGCTCAAACATTTAGGGTTTCCCATTAATGTACCGGTCGCTACAGTGGAATTTTCTACTGCAACAATCCCCACGCAAATACACAGTGTGACTGTTACAATGAAGGCTCGATAATCAGCTCACGGCATATAGGTGTAAGCAGGGGTAAAGTGCTATTTTTATAAGTGGGGAGTGGACCTAACATAGGGGGGTCCGGGGGCTGGTTCCCCCGGGAAGATTTTTTCTTCTGAATCTGGTGCACTTGCATGAAGAGCTCTATGGATACATCTCTCAACACCATTTGAAACAGAACTGTAAACAGATTTACTATTTCTTTATGGATATTTTACAAATCACTCCCCTTTTAAACTTTATTGTTTTTTTAATGTCATAGTATTTCATACCTGTTTTTCATTTATACTCTTATTTTCTTACAACTATAATGATCATATAAACGTGTGCCTCGGAGATAATTGTTTACATTAATTGTGACCAAACCGTTTGAGACCCGGCCACTAACTCGCTAGCACCAGAAGCTAACAACAACGATCTCCGGTACCGGTGCTCTCGCTCTCTCTCGCTCTCTCTCTCTCTCTCTCTCTCTCTCTCTCTCTCTCTCTCTCTCTCTCTCTCTTCTCTCTCTCTTCTCTCTCTCTCTCTCTCTCTCTCTCTCTCTCTCTCTCTCTCTCTCTCTCTCTGTGTACACACACACAATCACGCAAACTCACAACATTTAAAAAAATCCCAGCGCAGTTGCTAACTACCCTGCAGATACAGTTTTACCACCTAAATTGGCCCTACAAATCAATTTAGCTGCCTGGCACTTGACTAGATGCTCCCACATGTCTGCCATATCTTCCTTGAAGACACGCCAGTCTGACTACAACAAGTTTACTTGTTGCCCAGGCTCTGCATTTTGGCCAGGAGTAATTCCTGTTTCCTTTATATTTAGCCTGTCGAGTGAATGTGCACTTGTTCAATGTGGAGCCAAAAACTAAAGTCGTAGGTGTATATATAACGTGATAGTTCAATAGAGTCTAAACCAAACATAGACACACACCTTTCCACCACAACTGCTTCTGTCGGTCTTTAATATACAAATTAGTGCAGAAACACGACTGCCTTCAGGGAGAGGCTGTCCCAAAACAGCAGCATTCAAAACACAAAATGGCTCGTTCCACACATACCCAGAGCTGAGCTTGAATGAAACACAGAGACCCAGACGTACTTGTACTGTATCATATTATTTTCGAATCAATAATTGTTCAAATTATGATTTTATTTTTTTCAAAACCATTTTTCCTCCTGGTTTCTCGCGTCATGCCTCTGCGCCCCCCACTTTGAGAAACACTGCCTTAATCAGATGGTTAGCATACCTACAATTATGCAAACAATCACTGATTGCACAGCAAAATATGAACAAATTAGGCACTATAGGTGAAAGTGAAATGTATTAAAGGATTACACTAAATGTGTAATCCTTTAATATCAAAATATATCAAAAGAGGGCAACGACCTGGAGTCCCATAAGGCTTGATGTAGCAGTCGATCAGGTATTTATTTCCTACTAACGGAGCCATTTTAGTCTGTTTATATGTATTATGTATTTTTTATTTGACTTTTTCTCCCTTTTTCCACAGTACGTACATTCTTAAAACATTTCTGTGTCAGTGGTCATAATCCAGGAAATCATCGTCTTTGGCCATATATAATCTGCTGCACAACAACCCCTTAAACTGCAAAAAAAAAAAAACGGAATAATCAGACAAGAAATAACATGCTACTTTGTCAGCTTTAGATGCAGGAAAACACATTTTAAACTAATATAGTTGGACGCAGCCATGGTAGCTGTTCTCCCCTGCTTCCAGTCACTTTGCCAAACTAAACCCATCAGCTGCTGGCTTAAGCTTGACATTTAGCTCACAGACATGAGAGTGGAATCAATCTTCTCACATTATTCTCGCAGAAATTGTGAATATGCATACTTCCCGAAAATGGTGAACTATCTTTTGCTTTCTTTTCAAACTTCAGCAAAAAAGCTCTGGACATTACTTGATAATGAGTGGAGGGCTGCTGCAGTCCATTTAAAGTTGTACATATATAGGCTATTTGTTGTCACTTACTCTTTCCTAGATTAAGATGCACAGTGCACTCTTTCACTGCACTTGTTTGCTTGTTGCTGTAGCTAACCAAAATGTATTTTATGCACAGTGAGAATCAAGAACATTGAAATGACTGAAAATGAGGGATTGATAAAGCTCTGTCGTAAAAAAGCTGAAAAATCATAGCACACTATCCAATTACAGTAAATGCAGCATTTGAGTAAAAGTGTGTGTAGAACTGAAACATGATAACATATCAAAACATCAGAATAAAGATCCCATCGTTTTTTTTCTTTGGGGGTTTTTACACACACACACACACACACACACACACACACACACACAGACACACACTGCAGGGTCTGATAGTAGTAGAAGAGAGAGGCACTTCAAAAACAAAGGGAGACCAATTTGAAGATAGAGATGAGAAAGAGGCAGAGACCGGAAGGGTTGTTGTTTTTCCCCGGGCTAAATGTCACTGCTGCCACATTGTTTTAGTCACTTAAAGCAGCAACGCTAACCCTTCAATTTTCTTTTAAACATTGTGTGTTTGTAAGCTCGTTTGTGATGGTCATGTTATGTCACATTTGTCTATCTCACTGTCTCTCTTTGGTTGCCTCTGGAACATTCCTAAACCCTACCTTTAAAGGTCAGGTGGATACATTGAGAGATACACTTGGATTACATGAAATGGTGAACTAAAACATAAACCCCACAAACACTCCTTTTGTAATGAAGTTGAAACAATTAAATCCACATACTGCTAATAGCCCCATCTGAAAATAAAGGACATTTTCCTATAAAATAGAAGAGTGATCATCTCAGGCTCCTGCTGTGGTTCTTTGGTTCCCACTGATGATTAAAGGAACTCAAATGATAATCTGTGTCATGTTTATGTTGTGTGTTTGTCTCCACAACTAATACACACATATATTCATGGTTTTATCAAAGAACATGAGCAGCATGCATTATTCCATGGTTGTAAATCAAAGAGAATGTATGTTTATGTCAGTGTTATAATATAATTTGCCTGGGGCCTTAGCAGTTGGCTATTGATCTGTGTGTGTGTGTGTGTGTGTGTGTGTGTGTGTGTGTGTGTGTGTGTGTGTGTGTGTGTGTGTGTGTGTGTGTGTGTGTGTGTGTGTGTGTGTGTGTGTGGTCACGCTGTGTTGATTTTCATGTCAGACAGCAGCGTTCTCTCCTCACTCCATTACTTCCCATTCTGTTGTGCGTGTGTCTGTCTGTGTGTTCCTGTGATTTCACGCCCAGAACATTTTTTTCTTCCAGGCTTACAGCTGTTCAATTCTTCCTTTACCACAGCACTCACACTCATGCACACACACTTCTCACGATAACAAGGTGAAGTCAATGAAAAGCCAAAACCACTGCTCCACATCATTATGCAACTGGATTTTGCATTGTCATGATAGAGGTGTGAATAAAACATTTCAAAATAATCAATAAATAAGCAATTATGTCAAAGCACATTGATTAATGACAGGTGAAACGTGCCACACGGTTTCTAAAAGCCGGAAACCATAGCTCTTAAACATGCGTACATTGTTTTTTTTGTAATTATATTGCACACAAATGTATTGCAATGTCAAGATAGAGTTTTCCTGATCTGTTTTCATTGTCAGAATATTTAGTGTTTTTAAGGAGAGTTAGGCTGTTGGACTTTAAGAAATAAGTAAAAGTAAGTAAAAATAAACACTTTTCTGCTCTAAAAATAACAAATGTTGTTGTTATTTTATAGGTTGATTGTTGGAATTTTTAAAGTGAAAAAGGCCAGATTGAAGTAGCAATGCACTAGTCTAAGGAGTTGGTCCATTTTTCTATGACACCATCACAGTCTCCCCTTGTGAATCTTTCAATAGCTCTTTTGTGAAGAAATGTTGCAATGTACTTTTATGAGGTACCTGAAGTGGAAGTATTTGTGGTCGGTGAAGGAAACCGGCATTGTCTACTTCCACTTCACTTGGTGATTGCAGACACATAACACCTTTCAAAAGTCCCCTGACAAAAGGCCTGAACTTTTTCTATTCAGCTCAGGGTTATAAGATTAGGTGGAGAAAGCAGTAGCAATAGTCTGACTGATTTCTTCTGATTGGTTCAAAACAATGTATGAGTCATATATGGAACATGTCTCAGAGCAGCATTGCATTCAGATCAATAGATGCTGACTTCAATGGAAAATAGTTTTTGTTAGCCTTTACGATTAATGAATGTTGATACAAAATAATAAATCAAGCAAGAAGTCTTAGAAGACCTATAGTCACCTTTGATTTATAACGTCTTATCTCCTTTCCACTATTTTGCTATGCTAGAAACTCACTCATTTACATTTATTCAGATATCCATATAATTAAAGTAACAAAATATAACCTTAGAAAACATAAAGTATTCAAAAAGCCACATCAATTCATCCAAATAAGCCTTTATAAGGTGTAAAATATTATAGGGAGTATTGTCTTGTATAATAACCTTAACCATAGAGCATTTCATTAAGCTTTTTCAAACCCTTTTCAGTAGAGAAGACGGAAATGTAAGGTAATTGGTCTTAATTTCTAAAAATCAATCTTTTCAGCAACATGGGGGTTGACATCCAATTGACTGCTGGTGCTCCATGGCTCAGAGGTATCTAGGTCTTTCAACCCGACCACTCCATTTAGATGGCTAATTCGTCCTGACATAAACTGCAGTTTCAAAATAATCAAGCCAATGAGCACAGATGGGGATGCCAAACTTTTCCACACAGCTGTTCTACAGCTGTGCACCGTAGATGTCATTATCAACCAATAGTGTCATTTTTTTCTATTTGTCCCGCTCCACTCTTTGCCGGTATTAAAGGGGACCTATAATGCAAAATGCACTCTTTGATGTCTTTTATACATAAATATGTGACCCCGGTGTGTCAGGGAACCCTCTCTCTTTTCCTCCGTACCCAAATCTATAAAAACAGGGGTAAAGCGGAGTTGATCGAAATCTGGATCAGCTCCGATATGACACTATCAGAAATTTGCTGTCAGAAACAATGCCTGAAGTGTTTTGGACGTACAGTAATATGGTCTTTGTTTACATTAGCAAGCATCGCTAACACTCAGAGCTAACCTGTACTGGAGAGAGTACATGTGTAAAAAAGCAGGAAATAAAAAAAGGAACTCACCTTGGTTTGGAACATGATGGCGTTAAATCACGGCAGAATTTAACTGTAGCTTCCGGGTAATTCTGAGCAGGCATTAGCTCCCCCTCTTTTTTTTTTGCAACGCTAAGGACCCAAAATCTGCGTTTCTCTAACAGGGCTGGAATAGAGGGATATGAGGGATATCTAAAATGCATGATCTGTTTGGTACTTTGAGCAAAAAACACATCATAGACATGTTTTTATATACATTTTCATATATCTGAGACCCATAATATATACCTAAAAATAGCTTGATAGGAGACCTTTAAACAGAGCGGTCCACTCGTTAAAATCGTTAGAGCTCGTTTCCAGATAACTTCACTCTTAGACTCTTTTGAAAAACCTCATCCCACAAACCATAATCATGGAGGCATTGTCCGACTAAGGATGGAAACTTGTTGTGTAACCATGTTGACCAAGCTACACATTCTGTCCATCTACTACCTGAAAATAGCGTCACTTTATACTGGAGATTCTTAGGGTTTAGACCAAAATGTTTTAGATGAATTTTGATATACTTGCTTTTAAAAAGTCAGAATATTCCATTTGCAATTACTCACAATGCTGATGATCTTCGCATATGTACTCATTTACTATAGCTGTAGTTTAAACAAGATCCTGCACGACGCATCTATATCCGTTTTCATTCACTGGCTAAGCGATCCCAAGGACCTGGACTAGTATCTATACACAAAGCACTGCTAATATATAGTGATCCTTTAGCTAAGCCCTTTATCGCGGCAATTAGCTGGATGTCTCTTAACGGCCGGAGGAGAAAGGGGCTTTAATGCGGCCAGCACAGGTGTGAGGGAGAGGCAGGAGTGAAGGATGGATTCAGGAAATGCTCATTTGCTGGCTGAATGAGTGAAAGGCTGTGCTGGCTGACTGCATGTTGAATAAAGCAGCTTGCTGAATGTCCGACTTGTCTTTCATACAGGTCTCGCGTGATGCATAAAGGATTTGAAGATACTTTAACAAGGCCTTAATAGGAAAAGCAGCCTGGTGAGATAACACAGACTCCTCTCAGGCTTTCTCTTCTCTACCAACAGGACACACACTAGGTGTGCAGCTTTGTGATTGAATAAAGAGAAAGTGAGATGTGATAGAAACTACAATTACACATTTGGAAGTGTTTCCATCAGGTTGATATTGCAGCCAATTTTGCCAGTTTGTAAAATACCAATTAAAATGATTAACACTTTAACGTTTTTGTTTTTGTTTACCTGTGTCAGTGAGGGTGCTGTTGGTATTGAATCAGGTTGTTTGTTGCAGCCTAGAGGAGCTGTTTTCTGAGTGAAAGGATCCATAAATGCTTGAAAACACACACACACAGTCATTTTGTATAACAGGGGACTACATTATGTTTTTCTAAACGTGTGTGTGTGCATATTCTGCTGCAGACAGCTGATGTTTAAAAACTCTAATGCTCTTTCGCCAATTTCACAACAACATCAGTGCAATTTGTCCCGGGAGATGCAAGCATCTCAGTGTGCATACGTACGCTCAAACTGAAATCCAACTTGGGGATTTGAACTGATTTGTTTTCATTCCACTTCTCGAAAATAGACAGACAAACAAACTGCTACCCTGCCTGAAACACACACTCTAACCAACACACATAAGTGCACGAATGGGCACAGAATAGATACACACCCACTCAAATAGACATTGAACACTCAGAAAGGAGATAACTTTAATTTAAAAGAGAGACTCAGACACAGAGAACAGACATAAAGAAGGAGAAGAAAGGAAACACAGACAAAGAGGTGTGTGTGTTGTTAAACCAGAGGGACGTGGGGTTATATTTGTGTGACAGCTGCAAAGTCACGGAGGAGATACAAACACCAAACATAAAAGATAAGAAGCCAGGTTGACTGGTTATCCGCGGTGAGAAAGAGCTCAAAGAGAGTCAGACTGCTTGTGGATTTGCCTCAGACACCTGAAGCTGCTTCAGGTGTCACAGACAGTTGGTTGTTTAATACTGGCCCTCTATTTCAGAAGTTTAAATAGTTCCTGACCACACACCAGCAGAAAATTAGTGTCTCTGGAGTCAGCTTATAAAAATAAATGGTGCTGATTTGTGATTCGATGTGTTGTTTCAAGAAACCTGTGAAAAAAACAGGTGTTCCCTTATCTCTGCCTCATTGTTATTTCCCTTTAAATTGTCTTATTTCTAATGCCACTCAGTGGTATCCAGGGACTGTTGTAAGTAGGGATGCTCTGATCAGGGTTTTTGGGGCCGATCACCCGAATCAGAATCGGCTGTGATACCGATCGCCGATCCGATCATAGGGTGGTTGGTGCGTGGGGCTATGGGGATCTTCCATTTAAAGTGTTGTATTGTGAATTGTGTAACAGTGTTATTCAAGTTTACATTAACGTTGGATAATAACACGGAAGAAATTAGAGGAAGCGCTCTCTTTTCCACTCTTTCAAGCACCGGTTTGGCTGAATTGCATCTTAAGGCGATGTACAGCGCTATCTGATGAAGGCTGACACACAGATGATCCATAGGAATACCGCAGAGTAGCGCTGCACGTGCATAAAACATGCATTGAGGCAGGTTTGCAACGTATTTAATGTAAATGAGCTAAATCAGTATGGAGCAACTTTACGAGGTGAAATAATGTAACTATTAGGGATACATCTAATTAATTGAGCTGTAGGAATATTCCCTCATGCTGAAATCTTGGTAGGTTTACCTTGAACCCCAGATGCAATTACATGTACAGACCAGCCTCAGTATGTATGTATCAGTGCAACCAACAGTTAGAAGCATTATTAAAGGTGTTGAGGTTCTCAAGGGGATTGGTTAAGTTATGTGAAAGTTCATGGTCTTTGTTTTAGACAGAGACTGTACTATTGAATGACCAAACTCTTTTGTTTTCGCACAAATGGGACTCCTGTTTCAAGTTTAAAATGATGCACTTTTGCACCCTTAACAACGTAGCAGTAGGCTACATGAATATAACATTACATTCACTCAATAATAGTACTGTTGAATTCTTGGCCTGTTGTATTGCTGTATTCAGTTTTTTCATCAAATCAGTGCACCACTGCATCCTAGCTTCAGAGCAATGCACCCACCGAGTGTGAAGGAGATCCATGAACGGTGCTGGAAATAATCGAGGACGTACATACCCATAAAGAGATTCCTTGCTGTATAACTAGATTAAAGCTACGGTTTAGGAGAGAGGGTTGAAACCAAAGCTTTTGAGGACACACACGACAAAGGAGTTTAAGAGACTATGAATGTTTCAGACATCATTTAATTTATACCCATTTTAAACCTTCACCCACTCAAGAGCAATAGCAGTATCATGAGGACTATTGACAGAAAAGCACCAGATGGGTCATGTTCAATATCAGGACCTTCTTACTTTGAGGCAACCATGTGATTTCCTCTGAGCCACCATGGGTAATGTGATTTGATCATTCATATTATAATATAAAGCTGAGGGAGAGAGAAACTGCACTTTTTGTTGTTGAGAAAAAGCCTTATTTGTTAGTGCTATAAGACATTAGAATACCATCCCTGCGCTCCTGGCTTTGTTTACATTGTGACTGATTGGTTTGTCTTTCAATCGATGTCTCCTCTGACACAGGGAACAACAGGAAAGTCTTCTGAGAGCGGTCTACATTGATTTTGAGGCCATGTTACCTCTGTCAAGTTTGTAACCTCTGGAGTAAAATTGATGCCTATTTGTAGCATTGATTGATTGCAAAAATGTCAAATGGCTTTGTTAAATATTTCAAGATGTACACTGTATAATCCTGCGGTTTCTAATTAACCAAAGTCATAAATATATGGCTGATGTTCCTGTTTTTCTCTCTGTCCATCTGTTGGCTGGACTTTCCAGTTTTAAACTTGACCAAAGTCACTTCAATAACACAAACACACACACATACACACACACAGACTCCCCAGTTACATCTTATGCCTCCTGCAATACACTGATAAGGCTCTCTCTGTCTCTCTCTCCCCGTCTCTCTCCTTTTCTTTGTCTCTCTTGCTTTTTCTCAGCCTATTTTCAATGTTTAAATGTTTTATTCCATCTATCTCTTGTTCTCTTTCTCTCTCGCCATATCTCTATCTTTGTCTCTTCTCATCTGTCCATCTTTTGTCCTCGTCATCTCTCCCTCTCTCACCCTTTCATCTCTCCCTCCCCGTTCCATCTTTTACGTCCCACTGTTCTATTTTCCCCTATATCTTTATTTTTCATCTTCTTTCTCCTGTAAAGATCTTTCTGTCTTTCTGTCTTTGTCCCTGTCCACTCGTTAACCCCAATCCTCCATCATATTTCCTTAAGATGGTTTTTTCCAATAATCTTTAAGACTATGAAATATAATGAGTGTTTTGAAATAGATTTTGCTCAGGGCATGGCCGTTTTTAACAGTAACATTTTGAGCATTATCTAAGGCATTATTTTATAAGTAGAATTGAGTCCTGTTGCTTTACACAAATGTGCTGAGCACTATAGATGTATTAGAGTGCCCTGAAGGAGTGTATTCTAATGGTTTTGCCATACCACTAAGAGGGAAGTATCAGCTAAAGTGCTGATATTTACATTTAAAAGAGAAGTACAGTATTTACTAATGAACTTTAAATAAATCCTCTACGGATGTAAAGTCAACTTTGTTCTCATTCCTGTTACATCACATAATTTTGATAAAAAAAGCTTACATATCATTGTATCAACTAATAATTACACAGTGGGGGTATTTCAACAATCTTTAGCATTTATCTATAAACTTTAACTGTGTCAGTGAATCACATCCCATAAAGATATTGTGAATTATCGATTTTTCTCATGAAGCGACTATTCCTCGGTTATTTCACTCATCTTACTGCTTTGCGTTTACCACTCAATAAACAACATTGATGTTTTCCTTTTCTTAACTCAGATTGTTATTTTGTTGTTTCACCTCGTGCACATAATACCTGTAATGACACCTCCCTGGGAATTATTGGTATAATATTATTTGGTATGATTTCAGCAGACTGCAGAGGGCTAGTTTACATTAAATTGTGTGCTTCTTTTCCATCTTCCAAGTGCAAAAATAATCATTTGCAAAAGTCTTGCCTCAAAGAAGACTTAAACGTTTGCGATTATTTTGTCTGTGGGGGAACATTACTTGAACAAATCAAGCCTGCAGTAGGACAATCAGCAGCTCCTCACTGTAATCAACACCACAATTGAGACTTCTTGAAAAAAGTCTCAGTTCTTCTACTTGGCTCTAATGCCCCTTTCACACCAACCCGTTTTCAGCTCCGGCTCGGAGCTGGAGCCTGAAAAGTACCGTTTTTTCCTGTTCACACCGCAGAGGCGCCGCCTCTTAGCTCCGGAATCCGGTTCACTTCCAGCTCCAAAAAATTGTCGGTCTAGAGGCAAGAGCTTCGGAGCTAAGAGGCGGCGTCGCTTACGTCTCTCTTACGTCAAGGCGGGGGCAGGGGCAGATTCGTCGTTGAAGTAGATGCTGAAGACCACAAAGAAGTCTTGCATTTCGCATGTGATGTTTGTAAAGTTCCAAAGTAAAGTCGTCCGATGCCTTCCATTTAGTTTCGTAAGAGCATAACCAAAGCGAACAGCGCTTCAATACAATCGGCCATTGTTGTTGTTGTTGTCGATGTGAGGGATTTCCGCGCGGTTTGGATTTTATGAAGCAGGCATGTAAACGGTGACGTCATGACGCAGCAGCGGCAGCTCTGGGCGGTGTGAACAGAGCGGGAGCAGAAAAGGGAAACCGGAGCTGAACCAGAAAAGCTCCCGCTCGGAGCTAGAAAGGGAAAAGCGCTGGTGTGAAAGCCGCATAAGTGTAATCCTGTGTCTTATTCAGCCAAATGTACTGCTGTTTATGGGTGGAAAGGGTGTATTTTAAATCCCCTTTGTATTGTTACATATGTACACAACACTGCACACAAAGCAACATTTACAGTTTGCTTTTAACCCATACTTTTTCGGAGCAGTGGGCTATTGCATAAACACTGTCAAGGGAAGCCGTGTGGGGGTCTGGTGGCTGGCGTACTGGCACTCCACAGGGACTTGAACTAGTGACCCTCAAGTTCCCAAGCTAATTCCTTACATCAGCAGTTATAAGGTTTGGGTGGCAGTAACAAACAATGATGGGTGATCCTAGGCCTGTTTGTCACGATCTGTCTTTATGGTGTTTTGTCTTGTCTTGTTTCATGTTTTATCTTGAAAGGTCTTCACCTCCTGTCTTGCCTGTTTCTGTCTGCGTTGTGTCTTGTTTGGATTTGTCTGTGGTTCCCTGTCGTTAGTTTCCCTGGTGTGTCTGATTACCCGATTGTGTTCACCTGTGGCCCCTGTGTTTTCTCCTCCCTCCTCACCTGTGTCTTGTTTGTGTGATTAGTCTTGTGTGTATATAAGTTCTGGTTTTTCTGTCTGTCTTTGTCGGTTCGTCTTTTGTCATGACTAGTTCGTCGGTGAATGTTCTGTTCTGTCTGTGTTATCACCTAGCCTTGAAATAAAGGAACTTTCACTTTAATCTGCATTTGGGTCCTACCTGCTTCACACACCGTGACAGTACGAACCGACCACAAAATGGACCCAGCAGATGATCCATGGGAGGTTGAATTACAGCATTTAACCTTCTATCTGGCTTGCTGCTTCGATTGGTGGAAGGGAGCGTCCAGTGTTCGGCAGAAGAGGGCCGCTCTGGTAGAGGCGCTCCGGTTGGCAGCAGAGAAACCATGTTTTGTTGAGTTTTTACCTGACTGGATTTTGGACTTCCTTCAAGCATGTGATTCCAGGCATGCTAGCTCCCTGTCTCCCAATTCCCAACCTGGCACCATACGCCTTGGTGGGTTCCGCCTGAAGTCAACCCGTGCTTCTGCCCCAGTTCCTGCTCCTGTCCAGGAGTCGTATTCCGTAACTCGTCAGGCTTATGGAGGTCCATGGAGTATTCAGGAGGCTGCTAAGAGGAGTCGTCGCAAGGCCAGGCTAGCAGCCCGAGCCCCAGCAGCCATGGTTCCGGCTCCAGTACAGGCCCCAACAGCCATGGTTCCGGCTCCAGTGCCGGACCCGGCAGCCATGGTTCCGTGCTCCAGTACCATCCCACATAGCCATGGTACCGTGCTCCAGTACCACCCCACACAGCCATGGATCCGTGTTCCGGTTCCTTGCCCAGCAGCCATGGTTCCGGCTCCAGTGCCGGCCCCAGCAGCCATGTTTCCGGCTCCAAAACCGGCCCACACAGCCATGATCCAGGCTTCAGCTCCGGACATTACAGCCATGTTTCCTGCTCCAGAACTGGATCTTACAACCGTGGTCCCTGCACCAGAGCTGGCCCATACAGCCATGGTTCCGGCCCCAGTTCCAGCCATGGTTCCGGCTCAAGTACCGGCTCCAGCAGTCATGGTCCCGACTCCAGCACCTCGTCTCCTGTTGGCTCTCCAGCCAACACCAGCTCCCCGAGTCTTGTCGGCGTACCGGCTGACTCCAGCACCTCGTTTCCTGCTGGCTCCCCAGCCGACGCCAGCTCCCCGAGTCTTGTCGGCGTACCGGCCGACTCCAGCACCTCGTCTCCTGCTGGCTCCCCAGATGACGCCAGCTCCCCGTGTCCTGTCGGCGTACCGACCGACACAAGTTCCCTCTCGAGTCCCCTCTCAAGTTCCTACCCGAGTTCCCTTCTCTAGTCCCTCCTCTAGTCCCCTCTCTAGTTCCCCTCTCTAGTTCCCCTCTCGAGTCTCCTCTCGAGTCCCCTCTCGAGTTCCCCCTTGGTTCCCCTCTCGAGTCTCCTCTCGAGTCCCCTCTCGAGTTCCCCCTTGGTTCCCCTCTCGAGTCTCCTCTCGAGTCCCCTCTCGAGTTCCCCCTTGGTTCCCCTCTCGAGTCTCCTCTCGAGTCCCCTCTCGAGTCCCGTCTCAAGTCCCTACCCAATGTCCTGGTCCGTTGGAGGTTCCGCTGGGGGTCCTGCCAACTCCATGTACTGTCCCGTTGGAGGCCCCGTCGACTACTCCTCTGCCGGGGGTCCTACCAATCGTATGTCTGTCCCGTTGGAGGTCCCGCCGACTACTCTCCTGCCGGGGGTCCTGCCAACCCTTTGTCCTGTGCCGTTGGAGGCCCCGCCGACTATTCTCCTGCCGGGGGTCCTGCCAATCCTATGTCCTGTGCCGTTGGAGGCCCCGCCGACTACTCTCCTGCCGGGGGTCCTGCCAACCCTTTGTCCTGTGCCGTTGGAGGCCCCGCCGACTACTCTCCGGCCGGGGGTCCTGCCAATCCTATGTCCTGTGCCGTTGGAGGCCCCGCCGACTACTCTCCTGCCGGGGGTCCTGCAAACCCTTTTTCCTGTCCCGTTGGAGGTCCCGCCGTCCACTCTCCTGCCGGGGGTCCTGCCAACCCTTTGTCCTGTCCCGTTGGAGGTCCCGCCGTCTACTCTCCTGCCGGGGGTCCTGCCAATCCTATGTCCTGTGCCGTTGGAGGCCCCGCCGACTACTCTCCTGCCGGGGGTCCTGCCAACCCTATGTCCTGTCCCATTGGAGGTCCCGCCGACCGCTCTCCTGCCGGGGGTCCTGCCAACCCTTTGTCCTGTCCCGTTGGAGGTCCCGCCGTCCACTCTCCTGCCGGGGATCCTGCCAACCCTTTGTCCTGTCTCGTTGGAGGTCCCGCCGTCTACTCTCCTGCCGGGGGTCCTGCCAATCCTATGTCCTGTCCCATTGGAGGTCCCGCCGACTGCTCTCCTGCCGGGGGTCCTGCCAATCCCGTGTCCTGGTCCTTTTCCGTGGGGGATCCTGCCGAGGCCTGTCCCACCAGCTCCGACACCGGTTCCTGCCCGGCCTCCGGAGCTGTCTGGTCTTCGCCCTCGAGCCCGGCCCTCTGAGAGCCGCAGTCTTCACCCTCGATCCCGGCCCCCTGAGAGCCACGGCCTTCGCCCTCGAGCCCGGCCCCCTGACTTTCCCGGCCGCGGTCCTCGCCCTCATGCTCGGCCCCCTGAGTTCGCCCGCGATGGCCTTCGCCCCTTCATAACCCCCACCTTGGACTCTGCCTTGCCCCCGGGCCGTCCGCCCGAATACCCCTTTTTGACCTCTGCCTTGCCCCCGGGCCGTCCGCCCAAATACCCCTTTTTGAACTCTGCCTTGCCCCTGGGCCGTCCGCCCGAGAACCCCTCCTTGAACTCTGCCTTGCCCCCGGGCCGTCCGCCCGAGATCCCTTCCTGGTCCTCTGCTGTGCTCCTGGGCGGTCAGCTCAGTCCCGTCCTCCTGACCCCCTCCACCCACCCTGGTGGCCTAGTGATACGTCCCTCCTCCGGACCCCCTCCACCCACCCTGCTTGAGGACTTTTGTGTTTTTTTGGGACGTCTAGGATCCGTCCCTTGAGGGGGGGGGGGGTACTGTCACGATCTGTCTTTATGGTGTTTTGTCTTGTCTTGTTTCATGTTTTATTTTGAAAGGTCTTCACCTCCTGTCTTGCCTGTTTCTGTCTGCGTTGTGTCTTGTTTGGATGTGTCTGTGGTTCCCTGTCGTTAGTTTCCCTGGTGTGTCTGATTACCCGATTGTGTTCACCTGTGGCCCCTGTGTTTTCTCCTCCCTCCTCACCTGTGTCTTGTTTGTGTGATTAGTCTTGTGTGTATTTAAGTTCTGGTTTTTCTGTCTGTCTTTGTCGGTTCGTCTTTTGTCATGACTAGTTTGTCGGTGAGTGTTCTGTTCTGTCTGTGTTATCACCTAGCCTTGAAATAAAGGAACTTTCACTTTAATCTGCATTTGGGTCCTACCTGCTTCACACACCGTGACAGTTAGCTAGAGTGTGGGACAGTTGGTGATTCATCGGGGTCGGTCAGACTACTTTATTGTTCATTGCCTTTGTTCAATAGTATGCAGTCAAGATATACAGACATGAAATGCTGGAAGAAAGAGAGAATGCTATGTGCCTTAGACTACTTTGTTATGATAGCAGCCTGTAAACTCTTGTACATTTTTGTTATATGGCTCAGATTAAATCTGATTACATTGAGAGCAAAGTGGCTTATACAAGTAGGTACTAATGAATCTTTTTAAGTCTTGCTTCAATAAATCTGTAGATGCACTTAAATCAGAGACAGAAAAGGAGAAGAAACGTATACCAAAGGACATCCCAAGGATACATATACCATAGAGTGCACTGTTTAAGAGTGTCATATCTTCTCCTAAATGCATTCAGATATGGATGCCGCTTTCACATTAGGCTCTCACAATGAATACAAGTAGAGCTTTATTATTGGAGAATTCCACAGTAGTGAAATCAGATAGTCAGGATACATATTGGAAAACTAAAAGAGCCAACTTCATTGTCTGCCTTTTTTTGCCTGTGTGAATACAATCCAATATCACTCTATTGGAAACATCGGATAATATCAGATTTTCTTTTTTGTGCAGCAGTTTCTGTAACTAATCAATTAAGCCTTTACGAATCAGTCACATTGTGCCGTTAATAGATTATCTGAACCCATGCAAAGATTGCTGTCTGATATCATAAGTCATAGTGCTATCAGTTTTTAATTTGTCAACCAAATCACACTGATAACACCAATCTTTGCTGCATAAGGGCACGTGTTGTGGTCTGTGTTGCATCTTATTTGTACGTTCATGCTGATTATTCTAAGAACCCTGTTTAAGATTAACACAAGAAGTTCATTGAGCTGTCACATCTCATTGGCTCTTGGTGCTCCTCTAAGTGGTCCTACGAGCCAATAAAGTTTACTTTACGATGTCACAACAGCTGTTTCCTGAAGAGATGGAGTAAATGAAATGGGCCAGATGACTCAGCAAATTGTTGTCACGCGCACTCTGACACACTATGATGTGGTGTCACTCCTGCACAAACTCTGAATATATACAGAAAGCTCTGAACACTCATACATATTATCAAGTTGTCATCCAACAACCTACCAGCCACTCTCTTTCTCTTTGGCTAACACACAGCCATGCACACACGCATACACACACACACACACACACACACACACACACACCCACACCCACACATATCTCCCTCTTCTGCACTTAATGTGGCTCATGGCACAGAGAACAATGACTAGCACTATGAGTGGCATGTACAGCTTAACTTGAGCTTTGTAGTGTGTGTGTATGTCTTTTTGTGTGAGTGTATTTGATGTCAGCAGGGTTGATTCACACTCACTTACCCCCCGACAACTGGAATCATACCACCCGCCTCTTGACGAGCTCACATCAACACACACTCACACAAAGCTAATTAGGAGTCTTCATTATTGTTGGATTATGCTGTTCGGCTTCGCAGCTACAGGCTTTTCTTTATGGGTGGAAGGGAGCTAAGGACTCTTAAGTACATTTAGCAGACTGCTAGTTTGACTTAAATAATGGATTTGTGCTCCAGACTAACAGATGAAGAAGAGCAGTGGTACCTGTGAGGAAAACTTCTGGTATCAATGCTGAGCCAATGCTCGTGAATGGAATGGAAGCTGGATCGTCGTTAGCCAAAACACTGAAAGTTTATCAAAGAGTACGAAAATACGGCCGGAGAGATCACAGAGTATCTCACACTTTCTTTATGAGACACCAAGCAAACTCTGGAGACAAAGGACCACAGCACAGATCTATACATTAAAAGAGGAGGGATCTATATTCCCGCCTTTTCCCTAATCAGTACCAGACATCGGAACAAAGGCACCTTTGTGTTGCAACTTCTCATGTGCCCAAACCCCTCACCCCACAGGAAGTCAGATGACCTCTTGACCTGTCCTCCTGTAGGTTACACGCAGGATCATATTACAGGCAAGAGTATATGCGGTTTAACGAAAAGCATTACTTTGTGATTAACAGTTTTACAGAAAGACTGAGAACCTCTAAATACACAGATCGGATTAAAATATTCTCTCACAGTACCTATACCCCATCTCACAACACACGTCTTCAGTCTTCTTCTTCCCTTGAATGCTTTGGATAATTGTAATCGTTCCCTGAGTTTATCGTGTCAGGATTTTACCTTTTAAACTGCATTTTGGGGCAAAACGGAATCCAGCTATTAATGTGCGTGTATGTATTGTGCTACATTTAAATGTTTATTCTTTGAGAACTAGGATTTTAAACATATTAATGGGCATTGTGTCTAAAGGGCAAAGACTAGTCAGGTAGTGAAAACGGGTTTTTTGGACAATAAAATTGAGGCAGCACTATCTTTCCATTGTGAACATCAGATTAGAGACGGACTCCCTGGTTCAGTTTGACCTACCATACTGACTGTAGTTTTGCACCGACAGAGTTTTCTGTGCAATGCATTGTTGAAGAGATTATTACTGACATTTTAGATACGGTTGCTTTCACTTTACCTCCAAATAAAGTCTGTCCATCCGTTTCCTGCAGTTTAAGCAGGTACAGGTGGCAGCAGGCTAAGCAATTTATATAGTGCTTCCCTAACGGACAAAGTGCTTTACGATTTACCTCACACAAAAACACACATCCATCAGGGACAATCGGGGTTTGAGTATGAACAGGAAAAACCGGGGATCAAACTGCTAACTCTACGATTGGTGGACCGCTTGCTCTGACAGTAGTATCCTCTCCCTGTGGAAACCAGAGGCATTTCCAGATTGGATACATCCTTGTATTTTGGCTCTACCTCAGGTCTCCCCTTACCCAAATTGCAGCAATATTCTCACAATACAACTTCGTAACACAAGGAATTGATAGCCAAAACTACAAAAATAACAAAGTTTAAGCCAGAAATGTCCTTTAAATCCCATTTGGTGAAAACGATTCATCATCATTAGCCGGCAAGTGGAAATTAAGCTATGAAGTATCCTTGTGCGTGTAACATGTTACAACATACAATACCAAAAGGTGTCATTGCTCAAGGACAATTTGGCAATTGAGAAATGAACCTTTTCATTATGCTGGCTCTTTTAACCAATCTGCCACACTTAACTGATCCTCTTATCAGCTCTCCTTCTCTTCCCACTCAACTCCATTCCTCTCCTTTTTGCTTCTCTCATACAAATCATAAGTAAAATATGTGGATTTTGTGGCAGGTCCCCCCCCCCCCATGTTTCTTTCTGTGTGTACATGTTAGAGTGGGTATTAGCGCAGATGTGTTTGCCTCTGCTCATGGCTTCCTGGGTGTGTATTTGCGTGGGTGAGTTTGTGTGTACTTTTGTATGTGTATTTGTATTTTCTATGTGTATTACTTTGGTCACGACTCTCTCCTCAGCGGGCTTCTTGCTGCCTTCTTACATCATCAATCCAAATCTTGAAATCTCTACATCTACTTTTGATTAAAGACTGCAATTGCATTAAATATTAGGCTGTTATGGCAAAGGTTATTCCAGATCTCAGCTAAGAGAAGAAATCCTCTCTAAGATGTGGTGTGTTTTTCACAGAGAACAATATTAGCCTTAGGTGGAGAGACAGAAAGGTGGTTAGTTCAATCCGTGGGAAGTGTTGGGGGGGGGGGTGGCTGGTGTAACACCTACAACATTTGCTATCCCTGCCTGAGGCTGGAGCCACACGAGGACAAAAAAGTCTTCCGTCCACACCTTTATATATACAGTCTATGGTCCACACGCAACAGGCACCAGAAACGTGTCCGTTCACACGAGACCGCTCGAAAGCGCTGGAGACGCTGTAGTACATATGCAAGGCCTGTAAGTAGCACTGTAGTCCTGCCACAAAAGCAGCGAAGAAGACTTCCCCCGCATGGTTGCCATGGTTGCCCTTCTGTTTATTCTCCGCTGTGGATGCTCTGGCTCTTTTTGTCCCTCCCCGTTTGCTCCTGTTGTAAAATCTCTCCGGTAGTCCACCAGCAGATGAAAAACACCCACCTCTCCGCCTCTTCCAAGGGACGAGGGGACCGTGCAGCAGAGTTTCAGTTAGATTTTTTTTCGCCGGTCAACATGGCCGTTAAAGTTGAAATCTTCTGGACAAAATTAGAAACGTGCCGGTCAAAGGTCTTCTTTGTTATTTATTGAGCTTTAAAACAAATGAATAATGAATCTATATAATAATATAAGAATAAAAAATGGAGCCTCTTTTTTCCTCCCCCTCTTCTGACAGCCCAGCAGCTGATCTCTGAGCAGGAGAGGTGGGACAGGTGGGCTTCAACCTTATCAGGATATGATCATACCTCATTCACAGCAACGGTGTTTCAGGGCCGGTTCGGAGCTGGAGCTTGAAAAGCAACGGGTTTTCCTGTTCATACCGCAGCGGAGCAGCCTCTTAGCTCCGGAATCCGGTTTGTTTCAAGCACCAACAAATTGTCCGGCTAGAGCAAAAGCACCGCATACGTCACGCTTACGTCGAGGCGGGGGCAGGGGTGGGATCAACTCCTGAACAACAACAAAAAGCCGGCGTTTTATCCAGTTTGTACACAACGATGGAGAAACTTAACAAGCAGCAGTGGTCCACTGAAGAGACCAGCTACCTGCTGGGAATCTGGTCTTCCGAAGAGGTACAGAGGAAGCTGGAGCACAATCGGCCGTTGTTGTTGTTGTCGGTGTCAGCTGTGAGGGGTTTCCGCGCGGTTAGGCTTTATGAAGCAGGCACGCAAACGGTTACGTCATGACGCAAACGATGACGCAATGACGCAGCACCAGTCGGACTCTGGGCGGTGTGAAAAGAGCCGGAGATAAACCGAAGAACCGGTTCTGAACCTGAAAAGCTCTAGCACGGAGCTTGAACCGGAGTTGCGTTGGTGTGAATGATGTAATAGACTTAAACACGGAGCCGTTTGCCCCCCCAGAGCGTTTCATTTGCAGATCTACCCACCTAGGGACCCGTTATCGTTTTTTGTGTTTCCATGTCGGCCTTGTGTGGCCGAACCGTCTATCTGATAGAGAACTGTAGCAGATACGACCGTTATCGTCCTCGTGTGGCTGGGGCTTGAGTGTCCTTGAACAAGGTGTTGACCTGGTGGCTGACCCTTCTCTCTGACGCAGAGATCTTTAAAAACTCCACTCGCCTTCTATGCAAAACAGGGTTTTTTTATAGAAGAAGTTGGAGTAAAATCGAAATAGCAGATGGGTATTCCGACATTGATGTAACTGCGTGACTAACAATGGGCCGTTAAATTAAGAAAGCTATTTTAGTCTTGCACTGGCTATTATGACAGTCAAGCTGTGAAAGAATGACACCCATGCTGTGCATTCTCCACGCATGACTCTCAAGATGCTACCCAAATTAGCATTTGTGTAATGGCAACTGCAACATGTGCTTTGTTATGCTCATCACTTCTAATCTTGCCAGCAGGATATTTTATGGTGAAATATTCATGCTGCAGTTCTGCAGCATGAATACTTTCTAGCAGTCTGCCAAAACAGCCACGGACGAGCAGCTGGCTGCTGAGCCAGATTTATTTTTGAGAAGGTGTTGGCTTAAAGAAAAATGTCTTAATGTCGCTCTAATCAGTGAACTGATAAGTCATTTTTCATGTTAATGTTTCTAGTGGAACAAATGTTTGGCTTGTTGAGAGATAATATCAAACTATAATGGCCACTTTGTGCTGGTTTTAATAGCCATCAGATTGTATATGTGATTCTGAACTAAAAGAGTTGGCCTGTGTCCCGAATGATGTACTGGATGCTGATTCAACATATCTGAATATATGAAATACGGCAAGAGAGATTGCCTTCTACTGCATTTTAGATTAAAGTTTCACATATTTACATTTGCAACAGAGTTTGGAAAAGGATCGACCCATTTCACATGTACAAGTAATTTATAATCATATATGATGCTGAGTCTTGGAGAATATTCAATCCCAAGACAAGCTCCCGCTCTGCAGCTCTGGCAGGGTGAAGAAACGTGTGTGTGTGTGTGTGTGTGTGTGTGTGTGTGTGTGTGTGTGTGTGTGTGTGTGTGTGTGTGTGTGTGTGTACGTGTGTGTGAGACCCCCAGGTAACAGCTACCCTAGTTTAAGGTGTGATGCACACACACATTGAGATAGCATCATTCCTGAGGGCTGAAGTTGTGCTGACCAGATGAGTTGTTTTCCTTTCATCTAATGTGAGTGTGTTTGGCTGGTATGAGTTTAGTTTGTGGTTTTGGCTGTGTAAGTATGATGTTATTTTTCACTCTGTGATTGTGTGTTTCATTGGTCCTTCAGGGTCATGATGCTGACTCAGCCCTTTACGAACTCCTATCCAAACTTTTTTGCTGCTAAAACATGAGCTAGTGCTAGAAAGGCGCTGCTATGTTTTTAATTCGGACCAAAATGGATTTGTTTGCTGATTATTCAACATTATGAACAGCAAATCTGTGTTAAAATTGGCAGGGGCGAAGTTAGTTAAAAAAGGATGATAGCTGCTTTGCTGTCAGCAAGTAAACATAGATAACAATGGTGCTTTTAAGCACTATTAAATTAATTACTATTGCGCCAATAACAAATTATAACATTATCAACATGTGGACAATTATACTCTTATAAAATCTAGTTTTTGATGAAAAACTGGAATGAAACAGTTGTTTAAAGGAGATGCAAAATACATATTTACGAGAGAATTATAACATGCTAAACTTATTAACCAAAAATATGAAGCAAAACGGCTGTTTGTTGGGGCATGTGGGATTTATTCTTCTGTTTTTGTTTCTCACCGTTGATTTGAAATTCAGATCTGACATTTTACAGATACTGGTATTGTATACTTAATTTCTGGTATCATACATTCCCTAGTCTCTTTGCACTTACACAGCTGAATGCAATTTTGACAAGACCTCACATGTATCTGTTATTGTATATTTGAAACTGTTTTCATCGTACGTTTCCATTTTCGAGGCACTTTTGCTTAATTCACACTGAATAATATTCAGTCATTTTCCTTGCCCTCATTGTAATAAATTATGTTTGCCAGAAACCCAGTGATTAAATATGCCTTTATTATTAACTGCATGCTTCCCTTTTCTCTATTTCACATCTCTTTTTTATGTTTTTTAATAATATAGTAAATAAATTCTAGCTATTATTCTATTATGTATATTCTAAGCTTATTCTATTGCACAATACAATTAACCATATGAACCATTACAAAATGTGACATATCAGAGAGTAAATAGAGTCAAGAGATGAACATGATTAATACGCAGAATATATAGCAATGTTGAGTAAACTATGTCATAACAGGCACAATAAAAGGATGAAAAAAAGGCAGAGGCTTATTGAATCAGAGAAATATGGTGATGAGACAAGGATGCAGGATACACTCTGGAGAGGAAGAGTGAGAGGAAGACAGGCAGAGAGATACAGCTCGGTGCAGTATACTCAGGAGAGAGAGAAGAGGAAGAGATGGAGAAACCAGAACACAGTACAGTATACTCATGAGACCAAGAGGAAGAAAATGCGGAAGTGAAGCGCAATGCTTTGATTTACAGATTTAAACATTAATGCCAATCTTTGGGGACTCAAAAGAGAAAACATTGAGCTGTTAACATGTTGCTTGCTAGGAGTGAAGAGAGAAGGCATGGAGAACTAGCCTCAAGCGGCTCAACACAGCCTCAACACAGGAAATCAAACCAGTAGCTTAAGGTTAAAAGAGTAATGATAACAGCTCTGTGCTCAACAGGAGCTACCATTCACATACTCTCTTTCAGAATGAACTTGGATGTACTTAATGTGTTTCCATGTCAAATGTGTAAGGACAGCAGGAAGGAAGATAAATGTGGTGTGTGTGCGAAGGGGAGAATGCTTCAGGGAAAGTAGGAAATGTGAACATTAGTGGGGGAGCGAGAAAACAAGCTAACAGGCTTCTCGTGAGGCCTCACATACAAAACACAATTTCCTTTATGTTGATTTGTATATATATGCGCACATCACACACATATACATTTAGAGAGAATGTATTCATAATACAGTGCATGATGAATTTGTCTATTTTTGTCTTCTTGTATTTTACAGTTCAGACACCCTGCATTCAAGCACACATTTGTTAATATTTAACACTCTACTTTCATGCTTATGCCATTTTCTGCATTAGTTTCATCACACAGAATATTTTGGGGTGTTTGAGAGTAGTAGTAGAATCTTAATTTGCCTTCACACCATTTTTTTCAACGGAATTGCTTTTCATTTTTAGAAAGCTACCTTCGCTCTTTTTCTGAGCAACCTTTCCTACATTTAATTTCTCCATTCCTCCCCCTTCTCCATGCTGGCAAGCCGTTTCCTCCCCAGCTCACACCATCAGTGCCTCCTAACTTGTCCTCCCTCCTGTTGTCTTTAGCTCTGTCTCTCTCTGCATGACCTCAATTCTCAGGCAAGCTCACATCTATTGCTCTCTCTGCGGCTCTTGCCAGGTGCATAGCGGCGTTGAGCTTCAGGCAAATGTGTGTGAAGTGTGAACAGCACAACATGCCAGTGTGTGTATGGCTTTATGAAGCATGTTGTAGTTTGTGTGTGTCTGTTTTTCTCTCTTTTCTCTGTCCTCAATTCCCTGGCAGCCCTCAACCACCTTTCTCTTTTTTGTGTATCTTTTCACTGCATGAATGTGTCTCTCTCACCAGGTGTATTTTGTTTTCAGCTCGAGGATAATGCATGTGTGCAAGTGAGTGGAAGAGGGAGGATAACCTAATTATTGCAGTAAAAGTAGAGGGGGAATGAAATGCACTGCAATCAAGGCAATAACAGTAAAATCCTTATGCAGAGAACTGTAAAAATGTTGTGTGTTTCTGTGTGTGTCTGTGCGGTTGTGATCTTATTTGTGAAGGAAGTCAACACCCCTGTCCTCACTGCTTCCAGAAACACTCACTGGTATTCAACACTCTAGTGGTGCAAATTGAAACAACTTAATTATATTAATCAAATGATCTGCTTTCCTGGTTTTTATTTGGCCCAGTCAGGGTGGTTCTCGAGCGCATTTTCCCACCATATCTCAAGAAATCCCCTCCAGCAGACACATAACACGCAGAAAAGGCTTGTGAGAAGCAAATGTAATTGAATCTGTTGATGGGAAAAGTCAAATGAGTATTGCAGCTCCAAGTGAGCCTGTTGAATGACGTCCAGTTTTAAAATGAATTTTTTCGGCATGATATCTAAAGGGGGAAATTCCATATTGGTTACCGACTTGAGGGACGAAAAAGGAGCTAATCAGTTAATTAAATATATGGGTCATTGTCCAATCATCAGGGGTGTCATTTCGCCTCAGCATTGGGTTATGGATCTAATGATTGTGGTGGGCTTGTAATGAGCCTTTAGAGATACTGTACCTACCGAATTTCACTGGGCATATAGCTGTCACTTACTCAGGAGAATAAAAAAGCACTGCATGTGAAAGTCACCCGTAATGTTAGTTTGAGGAAGGTAAAAAAAAGGAGAGAGAGGAATCCCAGACCCATTTCACCCATATGTGACATTTTATAACAACAATGAGCATTAAAGTGAAAGGTCTTGACATGTTGGTGAAAGTGCTTAATTGTTCTTGTGCTGAGAGATAGAGCATAAGGTTGACACCACACATGTCTGTGTAGTACATATTTAGCCACAGCACAATACATCTGAAAGCTTCCATCGTCTAGCTCTATTATGGACACATCCGCTATGTTTTTGGCCGTAGTGTTATTGTTCACTTTCTGCCTGGAAAAAAATATATAAATGATTTGCACACTGGTATTTATTACGACTTAGTGTGAACGAGGTTACAAACATTGTATTTACTTGAATGCGAAAAACAACCGCTGCCTTTTACAAATGTTCAATTTTGTGACAAAAGCTGAATATTTTAAAGAAATCGAAGTTGATGACTCACTAAAATCACTAAATTTCAATAAACAAGTCTTTACTTTGAGATATGAAATGTGGTTCCTCTGAGATATATAGATTTTCCCAAGGAAGGAGGCTAACATTCAGAAGTACATTGACAGGCCTTGTGAATGATGTAAGCCGGAGAAATATCAGCTATCTGTGAAAGCTGCTGTCTCTCTCCCCCCTCTCCCCTCTCTATCTTACCAACTCCTTGTTTCCCCTCCCCTCTGTGCCTCTCTATCCTCTCAGTCCCCTTCTCTCCTCCCAACATCTCCCCCTTCTCTTACTGTTTGGCCCTAAATGCATTCTCCTCATTTGTAAACCTTGCCTGCTCTTTTTTCCTCTCTGTCAATCTCTTCCTTCATCTGCTTTTGTTCGTTCATCTCCCAATCCCTTTGTTACTCACTTCATAAAGCTTTTCAATTTCTCATCTCTTCACTTTAACCCCCTTCTTCCTCTTTGCTTCATCCTCTCCCTTTCCCTTTGAAATGTGAGAGAGAGAAGAGAGATTGAAAGGGAGATGAGATTGAGAAGAGGATGAAAACCTGAAAAGGATACATCGAAAAGGGGAGGGGGACAATGAAGAAGAGAGGGAGGGGAAAGCAAGGAGACGATCAAAGAAAAGGAGACTCCAGAGAGAGTTCTTGAACTAAATAGAAGATTAAATCGAATTAATATTGAATTGAGAGATAGAAGAAGAGGAGAGAGAGGGAGAGAGGAGGAGGAACAGGCAGACGATAAGAGAAGTGCTTCATGTAACATTTAAAGTGAATAAAGACATCCTCCTATGGCAGCACGGGATCTAACAATACTCTACACTGTACAGTTGAATAGTTTTTACATTTAAACATGCCGTCAATATAAAGCTTAATTAGCCGGGAATCACATGGTATTAACTTCAACCTTCTTTCATTAGCACCATGTCAATTGAAGCTGTAGATGATAAAGGCAACACAATATCCTGAACCTGGCACTGCGTTCTCCAAAAAGCATGTCGACCGCAGCGATTGCCAGAATTCACTGGCAATTCTGATGTGTTTAGTTGCCAAGTTTACTTCCTGATGAAGCTGGCATCGAACAGACTACACCAGATTTGTTTTGGTGACTTGTGTTAAAATTATTTCTTGGAACACCACAGCTTAAAGTCAGAATTAAGGCACGCAAAGGCTATGGGAATTTATTACAAAAATTGCAATTTACCACTCCACCAACTCAACAATTTAGCAAGCCAGAACCTCCACAAAGAATTGCCAAATGTTTTTTTCAGCAACACCAAGGCTTGAAGCAGCTATAAATCAATATGTATTTGAATACACATGACTATGATGTCACAGGGTTTGCTTACAGTGATGAACCATACGGCATTATCACCCAACTCTCCCTCCGCTCTATATGCAGAGTTTCCGCCTCTTTCACCACATTGTTTGGTTTTCTAGCCCTCAATTTAGTGATTGTCTCTCTAGGTTCTCATCAACAATGTTTTAGCTGTTTTTCAGCAAAAGAAAGTTTTCAAAAACAACTGTAAACTTTCTGCCAAGTACCAAATGGGCAGACTGACAAACATAGTGAGTAGATGGTAAACAGAGTGGAGCATTTAGCAGCCATATACTCCCCTCAACAATTATCAAATCGGTGCGATATGAAGAGGGATTATCAGACATTTTTTACAGAATAAAAGTTTTAATTTCATCAGAAATCTGGCACAACTTGTAGGCCAATATAATAACATAACTGTTTAATTCCAGCCTGGTAGGGACATCATTAGATGTGCAGCACAAGAGCTCCTCATTTCTGTTACAGCTGCTAGCGCTACACTGGCCATGTATGGTCAGTTTAATCATTCAAGTCCTTCAAAGAACAGCAGACAGTTGAACTGCCTGACTCGCTGGAACAAAGTAAACTCTGTCACCTCCTTTTTAAATACCTCTGTGTTGAAACTTACCTTAACAGGCACCTCAACGGCCAAGAGAAGAAGACACACTTGTGTACTCGGTATTTCCCAATGGTGGTCATGTGTTACTCTCACTGAAAAACATTTCCACAGCCTTCAAAGGTTCGTACAGGACAAATTCCCACGGCGTCTTAATCGCCAATCTCAAAGCGATTTGGATTTTGAATCACAGAGTTAAGTTATGATTGACAGCAGAGAAACCCTTCAGATGTCAACCTGCCTTGGATAATGGTCCTTCTTTCATGTTTGCTGCATTTTCCTTCATCTCTCTCCCTTTTCCCTTGCCTGACATGTTCCTCTTATTCCCATCTGACAGGTCATGCTTTTCTTCCATGTACTTCCATTTCAGTGTCTTACAATTTAGATCATTTCTGCATGTACACAAACCGCTTTCTTTTATCCCCTTTGTCCTTACTTCGGTTCATTGGTTTCCACGTCTTCGGCCCCATCTTTCTTGATGACTTGGGGAGCACTGGTCGCTTTTGCCATCAGATAACAATGTCCTTGATCGATATATTGTCATTAAGTGTGCAGATGCAAGTATGTGTGTGTGTGTGCAAACGTGTGCGTATAGCCTTTTAAGGCGTATCTCTTTGAGATCAGCATGTGGCGGAGCATTGAGCTTTTAATACCCTTGCTAAGGCTATAGGGCCCACCATTCCTATCCTATCTTCCTTCCTCCCATCCTAATTAAGCTTTTAATACAACTTATAAACCGTAGAAGACAACATTACTATTCATGAAAAGAAGGAGAGGAAATGGGTGAATGAAAATGGAGGAGGAGGGGGTAAAGAGTCGGAGGAAGGAGGAGGCAGAAATAAGAAATGCTGCATATCGGAGAGAAACTGAAAGAGGTGGGAGATAGTGAAAGAGTGGCGGAAGGAGAGAGGGATTACTGGAAGTAGAGATTGAGAATATATGAGAGACTTGGCAGTCATACCGATTTAAAACAACGCAGAGTATTTCCTTAATGCTGACTGTTTAAAAATGCTAAATTAGCGTGGAAATGTCACAAGGTCTCAAGGGATTTCCTGAGTGCGGACAAGAATTAGAACATTTCTCTACACTTCACTGAGGTTGAGTAATCGAATAACCGAGTAGACTGATAAATGTCAGGAGATTTATTTAGATTATTCTGCTGAGTACTACTCCTCTTGACTGGAAGTGTTTCAAATGTAATTTGACACACGCAGTACATGTATAGATCCATATGTTCCTGAAGAGTTTGAGTCCTTGCATGAAAAGGATTTGATTTATAAGCTTTAAGGAAATGAAAGCAAGTGAAAGTAATTAATCTTATATGTGTATTCATCTCTTATTTTGCATAATCTGTCATCGTTTCGGCATTTTGCTGTTACGAGTGCACTCTACATTCGTCTCATGTACTTCATAAATGAGTGCGGTGAGAGTGTTGACATATACAGATACACAGACATTTGAATGTGTTATATACCAGAAAAAACCTTTGGTTGCTTAACTACTAGAATATTTTCTAGTATTTATGTATTTTAAACATGTCAAGTCATTTTGAAAAGACATGAAATATTATCAGATTCAAGCCTGCTGTGTGCTGTGCTATGCTATGCTATGCTATGCTATGCTATGCTATGCTATGCTATGCTAAGACTTTTATATTCCCTGTGATTATAAAGTCATACGCTTGCCATTCCTGCCAAAATGGTCCATTAAAAATCCCTTTATTGGTTCATTAAAACTAATGAGAAACGTCTATCGGGCATACAGTAGACCAGAAAGCAATCCGTCAGAAATCTTTTCACTAATGAAATGGAAGCCCGTGTTAAGGAAAGCAGATATATTCTCACTTCTCTTGGCTCTTGTAATTTCTTGCTGCAGCATTCTTAATGTCTCACAGTTGTCCAATGATCTTTAACAGGATTTAGAGTGGATGATAGCCTCTTCAAGTCATCCTGGAGGCTGAGCATTAAGTTCATCAACTTTTGGTTTAGGCACTCTCAGGCATTTCACATTTCCCCTTGTTCCTTGCCTGCATTAGATTTGTTTAAAAGTAGATGTCGTGTAAGAAAGAGCCATGAAACAATATTAACTATAATCAAAGCACAAAGGTCAGAGGGAAAAGACTCACTCACCACTTAGACGCATTCATGTTTTCTCTCTTTACTTAAGTCGTGTTCGAGCATGTTCATCCATTAAAGTGGAAGTATCAGAGTGTATGAGTGTCTGCTCGTCTTGAGTGTGGTCTTTAAACTGTTTCTTTACGGTTATTTTAGCATCAGCAGGGTTCAACTTTCATCCCAGCTGGATGCTGTTTGATCAGCTTACTCATCTGTCTGTCTCGCTCCCCCCGCTAACATCAAAGAATGGAAGTGTTCCCTCATGTGTGTGCTGCTGTTGTTTTTGTTTGTTACATATGCTAACCAAAAGTCCACAGACAAATGAGGCTCTTGTTGATAACAGCGAAGAAAAACAGCACAGATAAATATGGATTTAGTCTGGGTCGTTTCAGTTGTCTGATTAAGGAATGCACCGCTGAGCTTCAATACTTCAATTACTTTTGAACCTTGTTTTTTTTTTTTTTTTTGCACCAAAATGGACACCTAACTCAAAATGTGCTCAAACAGAACACTTCTACACATGTTCCAACACTAGTAAAGGGGGAAAATACAACCAATTTATATTATTATTAGAAGCTGTCCAACCGCACTCTTTCACTCATAAAGCCAATATGTTTTTCTCACTTTTTTATAGGACTTTTAAAAGGTCCCTAATTAAGAAATTAAGCTCACTCTACAATCCACACTCTATAAGGCAGTGTACGGAAATTATTGGAGAGGAGAGCATAACAAAGCCCTTCCTATTATTATCAATATCTTTAATTGACCCTCTCATAGGCTTAAAAAAACACACAGAATATGCTCCCCCCAATGTCTGAAAAGGATAAATCTCACAAGGGAAGGATGAAGTAAGACATAAAACTGTGATGAGGAACATCTTTACGACCCCCTCATGCTTTCATAAAAACGTCTACAACTACCCTCCCTTCAGCAAAAAGTAAACACACAGTACATAACCCTCGGTCTTCTCTGACCCTGACAAACTGCCACTGCAGGAAAAGAAACGCAAACTCAATGCTCACGCCTTTGTGACATTTTAGGTTCTCTCCTGCTTTTCATTTATTGATGCTGAGTTCACTTATGCGGCTTTCACACCAGCGCTTTTCCCTTTCTAGCTCCGAGCTAGAGCTTTTCTGGTTCAGCTCTGGTTTCCCTTTTCTGCTCCCGCTCTGTTCACACCGCCCAGAGCCCGACTGGTGCTGCCGCTGCGTCATGACGTCACCGTTTACATCGCTGATTTGCTCCCCAACGGTGTTACGGCGCTCACAACAACAACAACAACAACAACAACAACAACAACGGGGAACTGCGTCGGGTCGATGATCGTGTTGCTTTTAATCACACGAAGCCAGATTAAATTAAATAACGACTTCTCCAACCTTATACTTTTTCCAGAGTGCTGTGGTTCATTGTTTATTAATGTGTTTCTGCGGCATTTACCGACCGCTGCAGTGCTGGCTGCTCTTCCACGGGAGTTTATTCTCCCGTTAGCTCCCGGTTAGCTCACACTGCAGCGGCCGCTCTAAAGTATTCACTGTCCGACTCACACAAGCAGCTGATACATATCCCCAGTTCCCCTTAAGTGAATGTGTGTCAGTCTGAACGCTGTTTGCCATCACAACGCTGTTATGAAAGTTTCTCTGGTATAAAATGGGTGATGTTAGCATAGCAACCGAAGCTAAACTGACTACTTGCTATTGCTATATTGTGGCATAAACCGTTTTCTACAGGCACATTTTACCGGGGTATTTTTATTATGATTCTACTTGTGATAGTCGGACACGACAACCTGTGCAGCCCATGTATTGATTCCATCCGATAGCTGCTATAATACAAAACAAAACGTCTGCCTCTCTCCACAATGATCAATAACAGTGAACGGATGGTCAAAGTAAGGTACAAATAAACAGAATCACACGAAGCCTGGTTAGTGTTGCCTGACTTTATAAAGTGTGTTTATAAGCACTACTGCTTGTAGGCAGGCATGACAGTCGACCCATGTTCAGGGGAGGTGGGTTTAGTTTCCTGCACGCCTCGACGTAGACGTAAGCAACGCCACCTCCCCCCTAATCCCACCAGGAGCGTCTGCGCTGCGTTGCGCTGCGGCTGCGGCGTTTTTAGCGATCGCAGCCACTCTAGTCAATGGGTGCTATTCCACCAGACCCGCTGCGCCGCGCTGCGCCGCGCTGCGCCGCGCTGCGCCGCGGCTCGAAGCGTCCCAGAAGCTCCTCGCCGCAAGGAATTTCTCAAATATAGGATGAATCCTATTTTTGACGCGGCGCAGCGCGGCGCAGGCAGGAAGTGGAATGTTCATCCAACAACTGCGAGGCTGCACACACGACGCTCCGCTTCCGCAACGTTTTGAAACGCGCCTGGTGGGTTAGGACGCAGGAGGAGGACGCAGGAGGAGGACGCAGGAGGAGGTCGCAGCGCGGCGCAGCCGCAGCGCAGACGCTTCCGGTGGGATCAGGGGGTTAGCTCCGAAGCTCTTGCCTCTAGACCAGGGGTGTCAAACTCAAGGCCCGGGGGCCAAATCCGGCACGCGACTTCATGTTATGTGGCCCCGCAAGAGCTTCCAAGGAATATAATACGTTTATTATACGGTTACATGCCGATTTACAGAAGCATGTTGCCCATAAACTACATGTCCCACAATGCATCTAGTTTTGTGACATGTGCACTGAAGAGACTTGCCATTATTTGCCCTAGACTTCTGCTTTCAGACGTAGTTAATTATGAAGTTATTACCCTATCCCATAATAATCCAATTCAGAGGCAATAATGTCATATAATACATTATTTTATATATATTATATATTTATATTTGTATATTTATATAGTCTTAAAAGTTACAACCGGCCCTTTGAGTGCAACCATAATGCTAATGTGGCCCGCGATGAAATTGAGTTTGACACCCCTGCTCTAGACCGACAATTTTTTGGAGCTGGAAGTGAACCGGATTCCGGAGCTGAAAACGCGTTGGTGTGAAAGGGGCATTAGAGAAAGAATCACACAAAAAATGGCTGGTATTTAGAAAGTGATTTTGTGTCATTCATGACTTGAGGTCTATTCAAGGCATGGTAAATCACTTAGAAATGCATGAAAGCTGCTTTATACTCCAGGAAGACTTGACACCTTTGAACAATATTGCTCACCTTCAGGTTCAACTTCATTTTATTAACCAGGCCATTGTACTAGGGAACACACTGAGGATTTTAAGAGGATTTTGGTGTCCATTCAGGGATGGGAACACCTCACACAAACACAGCTAAACAGTCAAGATGGGTGCATTTAATTATTCTGGAATTAAATTCTCCTTCCAGTGAGTTTTCCCCCCCAAACCTAACAAATGATGTGCTCATTTAGTCAGTAAATATGCATATCAAATTTTACTCCAGGTCCATACGGCAAATTACAACTTAACACTCGACATTTAAACATTTGAATCCACATATTGTGATCACGTTCTTTAAAAAAGGAGGTTATTTTCTGGGTTGTTAAATAGCATCTAAAATCATTGCGATACAGAGCTGCAAGCTTGAGGCGACTCTTAAGAGGTTGACTTTATACCAACCCTTGACATTTATCTGTAAGGGTGACTCACATTAAACACACACACACGGACACACTTGTGGAAATACACCCACAAAATGGTATTTTTAAGGCCTAGTGGTCTAATACAAGCTGTCAGCTCTGCCACATTGTTTTGACTTGTTACAAGGGATAGCGCTGGAGGGTGCAGGGCCATGTGTGTGTGTGTGGGTGTGAGTGTGAGTGTTATTTACTTGATCTACAAATGAATGCATGTTTACATTGTTACATACATGTCTATGTTTGTATGTGTAGGTTAACTGTCAGGAAATTGTAAAACACATAATCAAATAACACTGATGCACTTGGCAATATATGTCAAGCATGTGTGTGTGTCCATTCATATTAGATGTTGAAAATACACTGTGGGTAAAACTGTCAAAAGATCGTCTTTTCTCATGCGTCTGATTTTCATCTATTTGTTGTTTGTTTTTCACTGAAACCACATTTGACATGGCCTTCAAACCCATACAAACATATGCACATTAACACAATAACCACATATATACAGTATACACTCCCACACACAAGCACGCACTCAGATGCCTTAATAAATCACATACACACATTGAAATCATTTTCCTCATCTTTTTCTCCTTTTTCAAATAACATCTTCAGATTGGTCATCTCACATCTGCATACTCACAATCAGATAACGGCATGGAGTTCTTTGTCTCATATCCTCCTTCCCATCCGGGTCTTAATGCATATTTTACAGCCTGATAAAGTTGTGTGCTGGAGAAAAAAAAGTCCTGAAGCAGGATGTATGCATCTGTTTCTGTGTCTGTTTTAACAAGCTTACATTAAAGAGAAGGGAGGCTTTAGTAACTGCAGAATGAGCGACATTATGTACAGATGTTGTCGCGCTTAAGGGGTGAGTAATCCTGAGGTCACGGGCCCTCAAGGTCGCTGCCACTTTCTCCATGCATCACTTGATGTGACTGAGAACATTAATGAGACTGTCACAATCTATTTCACATCCTCGGAACAATTTATATTGCAGCTTAAAAGGCAGAACGCCAGCTCCAACCGATTCCTGATCGCTGCAACACGCTAACCTCATCAGACTGATGATGCAATTCATGTAAATCTTGCTTTGATATCAGAGGATGTGTGTCAGGGAGTGTTGAGTGGATGGAATGGGCGGTGAGAAAAAACTGTGTGAATTCTCAGAGAAGTTGTGAAAATGTAGTCACGTTAAGTGTCAAAGAGACTCACTCCCCTCCCTAAACAGCTACCTTCAGTTTGCCCGTGAGCAGAGCGCTTACCCACCAAACGCTCTGGTGAATGTCTGGAAGGCGCTCCAATTATAAGCGAGAAAAAAAAAACTGTGGCTGGACTGAGCCCCCAGGTCTGAATATGTTTAGCCCTATGAGAAAGAAGCAGGGATTTGTTTCTGTACAAGGCCTATTGAGCGAAACCCTTCCTTGGATAAGTAACACTTTAAAAGACATTGAGAAATTGAGGTCAGAAGAAGAAAGAGATACCTAGCTACTGAAGAAATGTTGGCAGCTGGAATTTGTATGTTGCCCTCAGAAGACATACTGACTTTTAAGATACAAGCAGAAGTAGAGTCTTTATATCTGTCTCTTGCTCTCTCTGCCGCTCTCATCATAGCAGCGGCGCACTTTGCTATCTCAGTAGCTATCGGTAATGGGCACAATGTTCAAAGCAAAGCAGTCGTGTTTGTGTCTGTGTGTTAAGTGTCTCCGCATGCCTGCCTGTGTGAACGTGTGTGTGTGTTTGACATTAGCTGTCTGAATGAGTACTATATCCACAGAGGTGATACAGAGAGGGGGGAGAGGATGAGATGTGTATGTGTGTGTGTGTGTGTGTGTGTGTGTGTGTGTGTGTGTGTGTGTGTGTGTGTGTGTGTGTGTGTGTGTGTGTGTGTGTGTGTGTGTGTGTGTGTGTGTGTGTGTGTGTGTGTGTGTGTGTGTGTGTGTGTGTGTGTGTGTGTGTGTGTGTGTGTGTGTGTGTGTGTGTGTGTGTGTGTGTGTGTGTGTGTGTAGGATGCTGCAGGCTAGCCATGACTGTATGATGCCCGCTAGGGCTGTGCGATTATGGCAAAAATCATAATCACGATTATTTGGTCAATAATTGATATCACGATTATTTTTGACGATTATTCATTGACCATTTATTGAACTTTAAAACAAATAATATTTTACCAATGAACAAGATCAACAAATATGTTGGAGCGCACTTCCAAAACCATACTAAACATATATTATTAATATGATAAATAAAAATAAATTAGACCAAAATAAATGAAATCAAATATGATGCAGTGCACTGTCACAACCTACTGAAAACTCCTTAACATATAGCCAACATTTTGGGTAAAACATATTCAACATATTCCACTCAGTTAAACGTTGAAGGCTGGCCAACCGTCATGGTCCAGAAGTAACAGGAAATCAATGTTGAACTACAATTTAAGACCAAATAAAAATGTTTAGGCCACCATGGCAAATGCTGGTAGGGCTGCTCATGTCATCTCTTAAAGATTTTTTGCAAGAAACACCAGCCTGTGTACATGGTCTGGTTTCAGAGATGAGCGCAGGCAGGTGACGATATTGCCACCTGTACTGAAGACCCTCAGCCACGCCCCAACACATGGGGTGACGCCGGCCAATCACAAAGCTTTGATGCGTTCAAGTGCATTATTCTGACACAGGAAGATTATGTTACAGGACATTAACGATAAAACAGAATATTGTTGTTCTATTTTTAGACACATCTCGCGATCGACTGGTTGGGCACCCCTGGGCTAGACCATAGGTCTGTTGTGGTAGCAAAGTAGTCAGCTGAAGCCACATCTCTCTCAACTTCCCCACGGCATTTGTCACATAGTGCAGGCAGCGCAGACCTGCTGAAATAATACCGAGACGGCATCGCGTAACGCTTGTCCAACGTGTTGACAAGTTGCTTAAAGCCCTGGTTGCTAACAGTGCTAACTGGGCACATATCTTTAGCGATGTGACATGTAATGACAAAGTAGGCTACTTGCAAATAGTGGAAATAGTTTTACCCTTCTTTTTAACGAGTTGCTGCTCTTGTTCTGACATCTTCGCTCGCGCTGAACACTCACAACACATGTCACTCCCACGTGGCCGAGTGGGCTTTTAGGGAGGGGCGAAAGCGCACCCAGCTAAATAATCGTATTTTGTCAATTATGCTGTTTTCATAATCGTCGCAAGCCATAATCGTAATCGCGATTAAAATACGATTAATTGCACAGCCCTAATGCCCGCAGAACATAGAGGAAAGGAAAGACATCCGCCACAGTGTAGAGGTGTGATAAAATGCATAATTTAGCATAATTATCCTGTGCAGTATGTGTGTTTGAATCCGGGGATGTTATTAAAGCTGGTCATGTGAATCCTAATTTCCCATATGATGACTTGTTAGTTTGTATTTCAAAACACTCCCATTAGCACAAATGTAGAATGCTGCCAGATATGTGTGTGTGTGTGTGTGGTGTGTGTGTGTGTGTGTGTGTGTGTGTGTGTGTGTGTGTGTGTGTGTGTGTGTGTGTGTGTGTGTGTGTGTGTGTGTGTGTGTGTGTGTGTGTGTGTGTGTGTGTGTGTGTGGATGCACTGTTTTATACATTTCAGATGACATTTATAATTACAAGAACTGAAGTGGAACAAACTTCCCATATTAAAGGTATTTTAAATATATAGTCAAACTAGCCTGAATTACACCAACCTCCATTTATTTTGACAATTGAATGTAAATCTCTGCTCGAATTATCTGTATGCACAGACAATTGCATAACATGTCTGGTGGTTGCATCGGAATGTCATGTTATTGCATCTGCTTTAAGCTTATTTTAATGAGGATTGAAGATGATGAAGAAGTTAAAATAGTTGGATTAGGCCTTTATAATCAGAACACAAGAATGCCACAAATGTCCTAGCTCTAGGAATCGGTGTGTATGGGCTTAAAACTGCAACTTTTCCTCCCTGGTAATTTCATTGTGTGTGTGCACGGGTGAGCTCTCAATTGGTTTGTTTTTTAAACTTTTATGTAGAATAAAAACCTTTTTTAAGTAATTGGAGTTTTCTCCTGGGTAACAACACCTATGCCATTCTAACAGGTAACCTGGCTTTTAATCCGCTTTTTACAAGCTGCATGTGCATAACAAAGAGTTCAGTCAGAGGGAGAGTAAACTGGTGGATGAAAGGACAGATCATGACGTTTAGAGAATGTTGAGGCAGAATCTGATTACTGACAAACCATATCAAGGATTTATGGTAACCAAGTTAATACAATGCACCTAAATATGTTCCTAGATTAACCACACAACCTCAAAGCACCTATAATCTATATTTATCAACTTTCATATACTAGACACAGTTAGCAGCTGGAGCATTAAGCAGCTAAATGGCAACATATTTCCCTCAGGAGGCGGTAAAGACTAAAAGCAGGAGCATGACTGCAGATCAATTGTAAAGTTGTTCTGTATGCGCTTGATGTGTAAATATACATCCTTTTCTAAGTGTACCATATCAACTTTAAAGGTGGTTATATGTGACTGATGTGTTTTGAACTTGTTTTTGCTGCCCCCAAGTGGCCAAAAAACAAAGGTTTAGGTAAATGTTAATATGGATTGTAGCTGCACACGAAATACCGGACAGTGCTTCAGAATGTATTTCTCTGAGTTTCTGTATTGAACTCTTAGAAACCTACACATTATAAATATAGGTACTTTTCAGTTGTCCTGGCTTGTGTTAAATGATCTTGCTCGATTGTGTTGGCTTTGTTTATGAGCTCATGTGATTTTTTTCCGAATTTAAGTTATTTTCTTTACTGCATAACAATTATTGCAAAACACCTAATGTGTAACCTGCTCTCATTAGTGTAGTGCAATCATTTAAAATATTATTATATTGGCCTCAGGTATTATCTTTCACAAAGACTTCACTAGTAAGACTGCGTTAAAGCACAAGGTGAAAACATGAATGCAAAATAATTCATCGGATTGGTTTCAAATGAGGAGTTTAAGTTTGTCATTTTTTAAGTGCTGTTTCCAAGTACTTTAATTACTATTGGCGTCAATAGAAAGTTTACTAAATGTGGTTTGAGAGATTTTATAAGCATTTTTTCAAGGGTGGTGTTTAGTGACACATTCTCTTGCCTGACTGTTGTTTGAAAGAATTTCATTAGTATTCATTTTAATGGGCAGTTTTCAAGTCTCTAAGTGGGGATTTTAATTGTTTCGACTGTAGTGGTTTCAGAGGGGCATTTAGCCGTCCAATTAACTGGAAATTGCTACCAGCTATAAGCTAGTAATTGTTCGATATGGTTTGTAAAACTGTCAGTTTCTTCATAGTTGTTCTTCTTTGCTAAAAAAGAAAAACACTTTCTGATAGGAGGGAAAAAAATAAGAGTTGAAATGAATAGTATATAATCATATATGTTATATGTTATCTTCTCAATTTATCGTATATTGAAATCATATTACATGAATTAAAAGATTCTGAAATGAGAAATATTGAATTCCACTCCTCTAAGCCAAATCCTATTAGGTTGATTCCCTGAAATGTTCTTTCAGAGGCTTTTCCACCCGAGCAGGCACCAGGACGCTGAATGCACTCAAAGCAGGTGTTTCCACACAGGTGTGGTTCCCGACTTAATTAAGTGAATTAAGCTAATTGGTTAATTAAACAATAAATTATCCCATCATCCTCTCCCGTAGGCCATTACAGACATCGCAGCGCACTCGGCCTCTGTCCAAATCCTCCACATGGCTTCCAATGATTTAAATGAGTGCATCTGTCTCTCCAGGATGGATGGATGGATGGATTCAATGAAGAGATGAAGGGGGAAATGATGGATGTGCACATACTGTAGAGGGAGCCATGACAAATGGCTGGATGGATGAATGGATGAATGACGACTGTGGCTGCGAGGGAGTGCGGTCGTCTTTCAACCAGAAGGTTGTGGGTTCGATCCCAGCCCGTGCAGCCAACATGTCGATGTATCCTTGTAACCCTGAGTTGCTCCCGATGGCATGGCCAACGGTGGGTGAATGTGTGTGAATGTTAGGTCCTAGAGCAAGTGGTACTGCTCTGTATGAATGGGTGTGAATGGGTGAATGACATGTAGTATGTAAAGCGCTTTGAGGGGTCGTAAGGACTGGATAAAGCGCTATATAAGTACAGTCCATTTATTTATGAAACAGAGGGAGGGGTTAACGTTTCTTAAAATGCAGTAATCCTGGCCCTACTCACTCAAATACTCCCTTTGCTCATAAGCAGGCAGACTTACTTTACTCTCTTTTGATGTCACATCTGCACATTCTTTGCCTTTATTAGGTTAATTAAAAGGCTTCAGGCTTTGTGAACATCAACCATACTGACTCTCAACATTATACTGTTCTCCCTCTAGCATTATCTAAAAATAGTTTATTTTTCTTGCTAGGTTTTATAGTGTAGCCCCCAGAAGTAAGAAGGAGAATAAAAACCACTCATACTTCTGTGACTGGTTAAATAAGCCAGTGAAATATATACAGATTTCCCTTTGTGTTGTTGTCAGGCCAAATTATTTTTGATATATTTAAATAATATATGATGATAAAATATGATTTGCTTTTTGTGTGAGACTATTGCACTTTTTTTTTAAAAGAAGGTATTCCCACCACCTTTTGGTTAAATGCTTCCCTTGCGCACACACACATGCACACACACACACACACACACACACACAAACACACACACACACACACACACACATACACATCTCATCCTCTCCCCCCTCTCTGTATCACCTCTGTGGATATAGTACTCATTCAGACAGCTAATGTCAAACTACCAATTACACAGTCAGTTTCTTTTTATCCTCTTCCTCTCTCCAGTTCTCTGTATTACCCACCCACAGCCACCCAGTGACACACTCCGAGGGAAGACGTGGAGAGAGACACACACACACACACACACACACACACACATACACACACACACACACACACACACACACACACATGGGTTCCAATGTCAGGCACTTTTGTTTATCAGTCACGTCAACAGCAACTATTACAGCATGGCAATTACCAACAAACTGACATTCCTTTGTAGCACACACATCCGCATCTACACACTAACGCACATTCACATGACTTCAAAGAGGAGATTAACCCCTCCATACATGTTCCTCACGTGTTGCCACTTTCATCTTTTCAAAAATAAATTCTGCTCTCGTTCTCTCTCTCTCTCTCTCTCTCTCTCTCTCTCTCTCTCTCTCTCTCTCTCTCTCTCTCTCTCTCTCTCTCTCTCTCTCTCTCTAATACCATTATTGGAACCATCAGCCAGAGTGGTGGCATGCACTGGGGCCCTGATGCTAATAGACACTGACAGGGGAATACACTCACACACACACACACGCACGCCCCCGCACCACACACACACACACACACACACACACACACAACACACACACACAACCCACCACACACACACCACACACCACACACACACACACACACACCACACACACACACACACACACACACACACACACACACCACACACACACACACACACACACACACACACACACACACACACACACAGTGTCAGTCCGGGCAGTCTGCCCACTCGCATGCTAAGCTAATGAGATTGGCATGGTGCCACATTACCAATATCAGTGGCAATCCTGCCATTTTCTCTCCAATGCACACACACACACACACACACACACACACACACACACACACACACACACACACACACACACACACACACACACACACACACTAAGACACACACACAGAGATCCACAGAGTCACGGAATCAAACAGACACACATGAACACACAAGAAGAGAAACTCAGCCACGTGTACAGTAGTTATACCTACAAATGCATTTTAAATGGCAAAACAGCTAGCTAGAAAGGAGGGAGGGATAACTCGCTGGCAGGAGTTTCAAATAAAAGCAGTTGGACGGATGATAGTGAAACGTTATTGATGAATCAGCGTTTCTGGAAAAACCTTATATTATTTGAGAGTCAAGTTCATCAGGAATTGAGCAAAACACATTATTCATACTGACCATATTTGTTTTTATTATACATTATCAAAATGAAGTTTGCTCCCACAAGCTGGTCTCATTTCTCTAATGTCTCCACATTTTGGTTATCTCTGATTGCTGATGCTTTCTTTTTAATGTTAGAATGCATCACCGATCGTACGGCAGTCTTTTGGATCATGTTTAAAGCTGTCATCTCTCACTGAAAATGTATTGCCAGTAAAACATCTTTAGAGCTGTATTGCTACAAATGCACAATACAATACATGATGAGGAGAACATTTTGTGAATTTCTCCACACACCCTTTTTTCTCCCTTTTGTCATAAACATATGACACCATCATATCCCTCCACCCTATCAATGTTCGACACATTTTTACACATCTATTAAAAATGCACCTTTCCTTGATTCCAGCTAGAGAGCTGTATCTGCAAATACATTAAAAATAATTGATCTAGGCCATGATTCGATGGCATTACTCTAACTTCTGCCCACAAAGAAAACAAACGTGGTAAGACTTCTCTTTGAATTGGCTTTATTGTGCCTGAAAGCACTATGATGACATTTTCATGAAGTGGTTTCCCAAAATCTATTAAACTTTAATCCTGAACGATGCACTTGTTATGGATACACAGTGCATTCTGAGAGAGAACAACAACTCAGACATGTCAGGAAAAATCACTGAAAGAATATACATTTGTATTTATTTGTGTCTATAAGTTCTTTAAAAAAAAAGATTAGTATCATGCGGGGACGGCGGCTTGTCCGACGGCATGACAAGAATAAAACCAGTCACTGTTGAGTTTATTGCCCAGTGTCCCTCAGTGTCCTTGAAAAAAGATCCAGAGTTTTTCTTTTGCAAAATTGTGAAAGTTTAGAGGAGCTGCCTGCCAACATTTGGTCAACTACTGTCCTAAATGTAAACTTTGTAGATGAACGACTGCAATTCTCTTAATTGAACTGAAAAGCACTCTGATAAGGTTGGACTTAAATATGTTTTAATGTAATAAAGAACATCTTAAATGGAAATGTAGATTGGGGCATATCTAAAGTAGTGCAAATGAAACTCCTGGCAGAAGGATGTAAAGGTATAGCTCTTTTTGTCAGTGGACATATCCTTCTTTTCCGAGTGTGTGTGTCCGAGTGTGTGTGTCTTAACAGTTTCACCTACTGTAGGCTTGCCAAGGATTTGTGTGGTGCCTGTCTCTCTGGCCAAACCACCAATGCCTTCCAGCTGGATATTTCATCAAGTTTCAAGTAATTAATCATTTACTGAATGAAATAAATGTTTTACAGGAATCTTGCAAAAAAAAACAAGGGAATATTTTTCAATCTTGGCCGAGGGCAGAGTGAAAATGTCTCCAATGTTTTATTACAACTTGTATGTGCATTTCTAGGAAACATTCAGCTGCAATTGCACTTTTTTTTTCATTTGAATATGACATGCATTATCGTAATCACATATGTCAGATATGAATGCACACTTGAAGTTAGATTTTAGGAAGTGAGCACAGGGGCATTATATGAATTACACCAACAGCGTAATAGACTGCCTGGGAAGAGTTTTCTTTAATCCATGGATCTTGTTTCAATTTCATCTCGGGTGTGTTTTGCTAATGTCAGAGCTACACAAGCCACATGTATTCAGAGTGCAACCCACATATTATTCTATTTTGAGAAAATATACATGGTCAAGAGACGTTTTGATGTTGTTGTTGCAGGACACAAGTAGAGTCTAATCTAATATACAGTTTATATAAAGTGACTGCACATTTATTTTTCCTCACCTAATGATCGGCTCTAATTGCCACACACATATTACGCTCTTCTTCCTCACATCCATCCTTTTATCCTACTCTCAAAACTGCCATACGCCCATCTTTTTTATATATATATTTAATCTTACTATCCTATATCACTTACTTTTTTAAGTTGTAATAACCCTTAGTTTCTTTTATCTCAACCTAACACTTCTTGTATTTGACCCTTTTTAAACCACCTTCCCCTACTCCCCCCCCCCCACACCTTCCCACTTGGCAGCACATCCCACTGCCGGTTGCTACGGTTACCAGACAGCGAGGGAGGGAGGAAAAAAGAGCAAAGGAAACTAGGAAGAAGAGAGAGAGAGAGAGAGTGTGTGTGTGTGTGTCTGTGTGTGTGTGTGTGTGTGTGTGTGTGTGTGTGTGTGTGTGTGTGTGTGTGTGTGTGTGTGTGTGTGTGTGTGTGTGTGTGTGTGTGTGTGTGTGTGTGTGTGTGTGTGTGTGTGTGTGTGTGTGTGTGTGTGTGTGTGTGTGTGTGTGTGTGTGTGTGTGTGTGTGTGTGTGTGTGGAGAGAGAGAGGAACTTGGGAGATATGGAATTGATGTCACAGCGTGGGCTCATTCTTTCTATATGGATTAAACAATCATGACAGTGAGAGTAACACACTCGCAAACTTTGCCATTTAAAAAATACCAGACTGAGACATCAACTTAGAAAAAGACACTCAAACTTCTGCCATGATAAAAACCTTGATTTCTGCTCTAAATAATATAATTGTATTCATTTATCACATGGTTTTCTTTACTGACTTTACAATGAAATACTTTAATAGTGGATACATGTATCTTGTACTGTTGGGAACTTGCCCAAAAGGTATAAGTGTTATTTAAAAATATACTGTTAAAGGACAGCAAATGAAATAAATTGTAATAAATAAAAGTTATTTCTCAACCATTATAACATCCCCTGTTCTCTCCGCAGCTGTCCAAGGTCCTGAAGTGGCTCTGCTTGCATTCTCCACTTACACATATAGGGGTGCAATAAGACTGATAGAAGTCATCATTTGGTGGATTATTGATTATGTTTATGTCCAAATGTTTTACCCTGGCACTCCAACAGGACAAGCAGCAAACAATGGTAAATAGTGACCAATCTGCTGAATAGTGTATACAAAGATATATCAATTATTGTCTATTGAATGCCTCATAAAATAATAAAAAGGCATTCTCAATTGCCCACAATCCAAGGTGACACATTTGACATGTTTCTCTTGTACAACCAACAGTTAACAACATAAATATGTCATATGCATTGACAGTATGACAAAACCAGCAGTTGTTTACCAATGTTGCTTTTAACATTTTACATTTACTTTGGATTCACTGGTACTAGAATTCATTTTTGCGTTATCTTTTCCCCCGAGTTAAGAAAGCATAATGCCTAGGACACTATAAGTAGAGTAACAAGACACCTGGACACAGAGTACATCCTCTGTAGCTCAGAGAAGGATAAAGAACAGCCTCCCAGCCAAAAAGGAATATCCTGCCTCTGTTTTTTAGGTACAAAGACATTGCTCTTTGAAACCCTTCAGTTGTCAATGTGCCCACTGATGGGTATTTTAAGCTGGAATCTAAAACAGTTAGATTCTCTTTATTATGATTCCAAACTCACACTGGAGATTAAGAGATAAAAACATAATTTCCCTACAGAAATCAATAAGGTCAACCACTTTGTAATGAGCTACCCACAGCAGAGTTCCCTCAGGTAGCTACATTTCATTCAGACCAGCAAACATTTTCATTTTTTGTCATTCTAGTAGTGCATACCGTAACTATCACTGTCATATTTCATTGGTTTGATCCAGCTGTCTTTAGGGTTAGTTTTAGATAAATAATTTCCTGGAAACAATACATTCTTAGTCTTGACAGCTAGTGATCAATCACAGTAGCAGGAAGTTGCTTTACCCATATGTACAGTACTCAATGATGCCAATACAGTCAAAATGGCTGCCCAATTACCTGCAGTGTCTGAATCCAGAGTTCAGTGATCACCATGTTAGCCAGAAAAAACGATTTACTGAAATGTAAAGATCTAATGTAGGGTCAGTATGTCAGTAATTAAGGTACAGTCCAGAAGTAGAGACGTTTGCTATGTCTGTATTTGTGCCACAAAACTCACAAGCCAAGTGAACAGATAGAGTTTTAAGATAAATATTTTAGTTTTTCAGTATTTGTATATCTTAGCTCCTTTATTTGTTGGCATAAAATAAACAGAGACAGCAGATATGAAGTGAAAGACTGAAATGCATTTTCTTTTTAAGATGATCTAAGAAGTGTTGAGATGTCATAATTGTGTGTCTTTCCAATCTGCCGGTCCTGCCAGAGTTATTTCGCGTATATTTAGAAAACCGTGGCTGTTCATTTCGGGGGCATTCAGATCTTGCCAGGTTTTAGCAAGATATATAAAATGAGCAAAAATAAATGGATCACGGTAAGCAGCAGTGTGGCCTAATTACGCTTTTCCGTTGCCAAGAAAGATTTCTTAGAAAAAGACGAGAAAATAAGCAGATAATGAAAGTGTCCTTCCCAAATGGCATTGGTGAAAAGAAGCTGTGATTTACAAAAACGGTTTATATTTAGTTTATTTCCAGGTGAGAGAGTTTTGTGAAGTATAGATATCGAGCTCCATGTCCCGGTTGTTCCCTTCTGAACTCTCCTTGAGAGAAACACTGAATCAGTGACATGTAAGCCTAATAGATAATGGTTATAGCTGTGAATGTCTTTTCCCTCACTCACAAAGCAATTAAAAAAGTCTTTGGACTAAGATTGCAAGATGGATTATGGCTCCCATATGGCAACTTTGTATACTGCTTTGTCATTTAAGCAGATGTTTGATGTTGTTAGTCAGATATGTTTGTTTTGTTGTTGCAGATAGTACACAAGTGTAAGAGCAGAAGTACCCTTTAGTGTCCTAATTTCAACCCGGCACCATTATAACACTGTTTGCAAAGACAAACAAAGACATTTTTCTACCTGTGTATTCTACTTTCACTCATACGCCCATATTCTCCGTTAATGGAAAGGTCATGTTAGCACATTTGTCAGGTGTACGATGTGTCACACTCTTTCTCAGTTCTATCATTTGTATTTTTTAGACTTGACAAATATGTTGGTATGGGGACGTCATCATGCTCAAATGAAAACTGAATATTTATGGCTTGCCACATATGTTAAAATAAGAAATTGGTTTTCAGCCTGCTCAGATATCCTTGTTCAATACCTCTCTTCATAGTTCCTGCTGGTCCTCAGGGAAAAAACTGTATTTTAATCTTTCATTTGTTTTAAGGGATTGGTTGCTCATCTCAGTTCTATTAGATTTCTTTCATTTCAATATGATGATGAATGATTTATATAACTTCATTCACATATGAAAAGTAAATCTCTTAAAGGGCAAGGCAAAGTTATTTCTGCAGTATTTTACAACTGCAATTTTAATCTGTATTTAAACAAGTTTCTCCTAAAGCGAAACAGCAGCGACACGATGATGATGTCATCCATACGAGCCCTGGAGCTACTGCAGAGACAGTTAATAATGAAACAACTCCTCGGACACTATGAAAGCACGAGTGGTGATTTTCCTGGCATAAAAGCAGTCACAGCTGTAAGCCCTACAGTCAGACACTGTGCAACTTATTTGGCTGTATTATCTCAAGCCAAAATCTTATGAGCCCACAGAGTCAGTTTCCAACAAAAATATTACCTAATGGGGTTTAACAATTAAGTGACTGTTCCAAATAACAAAAAAAGTGCAAATTAAATATTGGTTTTGACCTTTTAGATGTGGTATAAGAGAAGCGTAAAGGTTGGAAGGGTTTAAATCCCCAAACTTGGAAAATGTGATTCTATTTCTGTCACACACCCTCTCTTAAGAGCTACTGGGCCCTTGAGTAAGTACCCACTGCTCTTTGCATTGTGTTTAATGGCAGTTATGAGTCACCCACTAGATGGGATTTTGTAGAGCCCCATGGATTTGATTGAGGGTAGTGTACATGCACGCTCAGCTGAATCAAATCTTAAAGTAAGTATGAAGGCAGAGCCCTGTGGGAGACATCATTTTGCACGGTGACACTTTTCCAGGAATATAACTCAGAAACCAGTGAACTAGCTATAGCACTTCCACTTATGTATTAAATATTATTTTAAGTACTATCCTTTGTCCATCCTACTGGTGCAATTCAACAATGCAGATGATTCATAATATTTCTGAATATATAAATGAAACTGTTAGTTCTCTTGAGAGTGGACTTGAGAGTGGATTTCTTTCTTTTATACATGTTACATTCCCTGTTACATGTTCTTTTAAGAACTGTTTGTATACATGTATTCAAGATAGAAAAATCCCTCTTTAGGTTACCAACCTTCTCTGCCCTTCTCTTTTAATGTAATGAAAACATTTAACAAACACACTTTGTATTTTGTAAGGCACACTTAATCTCTTGACAGACTTCTTGTCAATGTATGACTCAAGTGTTAAAGGGTTTGTAAAGTTTCTATGTCTTTCAAAAATGTATGTTAGGCTCTCATGTTGGTAACACTTTCTATAAAACGCCATAAAGACCACCACAATCATGTGTGTTTATGAGTGTAGTCATTAAGCATAATCAGCATATTTATAATTAGCTATGAATGCACTTACAATACACTAAATATCTGGTCTTCATAGAAAGAGCTACTTTTAATATTTGACTAAATGATCTTGCTTGAGATGATGCATGCAGTTTAGAAATTGAAACCTTGGTGATTACATTTCCATCTGCTCTTTGTGATGCAACCTACCAAAACGTCCCTGTGTGGCTTATGGGAACATGTTTTAATGTTCTTCAAGGCCCATGCTGCAACATTATCAAAGCAGACCTTGGATTTCAATTCAATTTCTCTGAGCTTTGGAAGTGCTATTCAGATTTAACAAAGAAATGAACAGGCTTTACTATTTGTCTTTATACTCAAAATCCTAAAGTCCTTTAGGGAGCTACCAGCAACATCTATAGAATTCAGAAAAAAAGTAGGGCGAGCGCCCAGACATGTTGTGCTCTCACTATTATATGTCACCACCGTATACCGGTTTCACATGCCTTGAGCTGTTATTTTAGACTCACTTGCCCTTTATGTGACTAGTCATCAGAATGCAAAGTTGAATAACAGTGACATGAGAAGAACGTTATTGTATTCATAGAGCTTGATTATATTTTTGATCTGTTCTAAATAATTGCCTTAATTAGATTATGCCATATTTTTTAAGACTCTATTTTAGGATTTTTCAGGTTTGTTAAAGTGTTTAATTGATGCATTCTTGCTGAATGAGGTGTGTGTGTGTGTGTGTGTGTGTGTGTGTGTGTGTGTGTGTGTGTGTGTGTGTGTGTGTGTGTGTGTGTGTGTGTGTGTGTGTGTGTGTGTTTTGTTTAGATTACTCGTTGAGCATCTGATTTCTCAACACATTTGGACAAATAAAGGGTTAAAAAGAAACTGAGTAAATCATGTACAACAGGCTTTGCTGCAACCAGATCCCAATATAACTGAGAAGCCGCTTTGATATTTTTAAACTGTTATGCAGCACTTTTCAATCAACACACAAAATGGCCTCTGGTTTTGTTGAAATTAGATGCCAAGAGAAGATTGAGTAGAATTTAGAACCAGTATTAAAACCTTCTTTTGTATGGCCTCTAACCAGTAGGAATGTCCCGTTATAATCACATCATCATTATATGGAAACACATCCTCACATCATGGATCATGAAACTGAAGGATTTAATTTTAGCCCAAGGCTCCGCTGGTGGAGTTAATCAGTTCATGTGTAAACATGAGGCTGGAAAGGTGATATTCCCTGGACAAATATGGATTTTAACTACAAAACAAAACAACCGAGCAAATTAACTGTCGCTCAGAGCACTGCCATGTTTTGGAGTTCTGGTCCCATATCGCTCCATTGTTTTTTTGATTTGTCATAACGAGACCTAACTTCCTGAATCCTCATCTCAGTTTTATCAAAGGTTTGTTTTTTCCCCTTTCCCCTCATGCTCAGAGGCCCCTCGGCTTGACAGGAAGTGTTCACTGAATATTCATCTGAAATGCTCCTTGGAGTGATTTGTGATGCACTTTTGCTGTTGAGAGTTGACTGCGTGAATTGAAATGCTCTATCTTAAAGTCACTATTTCATACACAATGAGTTTGAGGCCTATAATTCACTGAACATGCATTACAAAAATGTGGCACTTTAAACTACTACTCTAAAATACTTTATAGTTTGTATTGTTGTTATTTAGAAATGTTACCACATTGTTATCACAATATTAAACAATTAGGTGACTCCAGAGCTGAAAACTATACATATGAACGTTATTTTGTCATTTTAATCATTGTAATCATCAAAACCTTTCTGCTATATGTTCTGACTTGATTCATTCCTGAAAGCAACAGGATAGTTATTCAATTGATGATTATTCAACTTCTTAGTACAAATTGAGAGTCTTTTCTATTAACCAACAATTTGTCTTAAAATTGGTAATGAGAACTGTGTGTGTCTGCGTGCGTGTGTTTTAAAGTAGGGATTAAGAAATTGTGAGAATGTGACCAAAAATAGAAGTGAAGGTAGGGAAAGTGCTTGCATGTAAAGACTTTCTTATACTGAATGAACGTGTGGTAATGTGCAGTATATGGATGATATTTTTGTTTATTTATGAAGCAATTAGTCTGACCCATTTTCAACATGTTTTACCTTTGCTTAACTGAGTGTCCCGATAGCTTAATGAGGTAGTGTGGAGTACAGAAATATGGTGCATGTTAGACTGTAAACGTGCGTGTTTTATGAATGAATGCCTGGATGAGGATATGTGTTCATTTCCTTTATAAATGATTAACTATTACTTCCACAATTTCCTGTTAGATCACCTTCAGTATTCTTAACATACAAACCCCACAGAGACTGATGAACAGTCTTGGGAATCCCAAGTTATTTTTAGATTTCAGATTTCCAGGACACATAGCCCATTCATGAAGAGGCAAAAGCGGAATGATTTTAAATTATTTCACAGTACAAAGGAAAAGAACAAGGGACACTTGGTGCTTTGATTTCTTTATATGCAGTCCTACCATGACATCCATTTCCACATCTGGCCCACTTTACTGTGAATTTTTAAGAGTTGCATGCACTGCATGAAGCTCGATCATATATTCATAATCTGAGACAATATAGCTGATACAATAATGTTCAACAACAGCACTTATCGTTTGTCTTAATGCTTAAAACGATGTTTGTTTATGTTGACCTGAAGAGGGTCTCATGCTGCTATACAAATTATAAGGTTTATTCACAGATGCAAAAATGGAAGAACACGGTATGTAAAAACATAACAAAGCCACTTACTGTATGCAAGAGGTGTAAGTTGTGTTTGAGTCAACCCTGCGTGTAACTTCCCTCCTACTGACAATCTCGCTTTTTTAACAATGACCCCATCCTTGAGCAAAGTAGTAGCACATCTAGACCATAGCAGTGGCAGATCAAAGTAGTCTTTGGTCACTTATTATCTGTTCTGATTGGCACACAATGTTTAAAAAAAACCTGTGTACCTCCAATGTAGTTCTGGTTATAATTTGTAAACCTGAGATATTTGTTTTCAATCATGTAAAAGTACCTCTTAGCTATTTTCAGAAAAATAACGTTGAATGGTAATTGGTGTGGCCTACTCACTCAGACATCTTACTGATCAACATCAGCAAGAATAGTTAGTGATAATGTTGAAACAAAGCAAGAATTGTAAAGGGAAATCAGTAAAGTGGGTAGCAGTGTTTGCCCTGATGGCATGTTTTCCTCCTCCGCTGCACCTCTCTGTACACACTGTATCTAGAGGCATGGGGAAATTACATTTGAATCCTTTGAGTGAATCCTGTAATTGCCCTCTTATTGAGCTCATCCTGCAGTGGCTTTATGTTTAAAACCAGCTGTTGCTATACAGATGATGAGGTGTGGGAAAAGGCACATTTAAGAAAAAGTAAAGAGTGTGGCGGCGGGTGTTTGCAAGTTTTAAAGCCTCTGGAACATTTCCCAAATCATCTTTTTTTTTACTCTTGAAAATACTTTTTTTCATACTAGAGGAAATGGGTTAGAGGAAAAATGACATGGCGAGGGAGCAGAGGAAGAAGAGAAAGTGGATGTGAGTGAGTGGCAGGGCGAACACCAGGCAAAACACAGCAATAGACAGATAGAGAGGGAGAGAGAGAGAGAGAGAGAAAACTACTCTAGAAATACAGTATATGAGCAAGAGAGTAAGGAGGGTGGGGTAAACATGGCGGGGGTTAGTGTTCCAGTACAGTAGTTGGGCAGAGTTCAGTTCATGTTTTCTACTGTAACGTACTTACAGAAAGGGAAGGCTAAGTGTATTCTTTATGTGTGTGTGTGTGTGTGTGTGTGTGTGTGTGTGTGTGTGTGTGTGTGTGTGTGTGTGTGTGTGTGTGTGTGTGTGTGTGTGTGTGTGTGTGTGTGTGTGTGTGTGTGTGTGTGTGTGTGTGTGTGTGTGTGTGTGTGTGTGTAAGACCTCATTAGTCAGATTGGAGATGATGACACTCAGCAGACATAAATCAATAGTAACCCCCCTAAGACTGCATCACCCTGTTTCTCTGACTCATTAATTCTCCATGCTGTGTACTACCTGCCATTCACTGAGGATTTGATGCATCCACTGTAAATGTTTCTATGCATATTGGTGTGCATGTGCCTAGCAGAGGGCTCATTAGATGATTGATGAAACAACAATAAACTCTCCTCCCCTTTTCGAGGCACAATGATGAACTCTCAATATGAGAATACAGTCAATTCTAGCCATGACAAGCCCAAGTAGACGCTCACTCTCTCCCTCACGCCCACTCGGCGATGCTTAGACACACACAAGCTTGAATTTACCCTCGTAAAATTCCCTCTGCTTAGCATTCTTCGCCTGCTCTCAGTGACCCACTTTCTTAGAAAGCAGATTTTTTTGTAATTTATTAGTGAAAGTGAGTGCTTGCTTATTCCCATTGCTTCCTGTCCTCACTGCCTACGCCTCCTCTCCCCTCCTCTCCTCACCCCTCCTCTCCCCTCCTGTATACGCTGCGTTTGTGCCTATATACAGTCTATGGTTTGTGCAAGGCAAGAGATCCTCCAAGCTGTCTTTCAGCCAACTGCCTGTAAAGCCAGAATAGTGCATTTATGTTGATATGTAAAAAATAATGTGATAGAATATCCAAAAGCAATACACCTTCATGTCAATCAAGATAACATGTTTTATTCACAGTGTTTCAGTAACATGTATACCATATTTAGATATACCACATCTATATCATCCATTCACAAAACACCATGTCCTACTTTGCATACAGCACTAGCTTTATACAGTTATTAGAACTTCCACAATGTATTTATTGTATCAGGAGAATTGGGGAAGCTGATAATGGCCTCTGCTTGACCAAGGACGTTGACTTTCACGCTAGTAAAGACGTTGTTGGCAAGAACCACAGCTTTCTTAAAATATGAGAATATTCCAATACGTTTTTTAAACAAAAAATAATACCTTTACATCACACTAAATGTCATTGATTTGGTCTAAACATGTTAGCATAAGGAGCCATAGTAGGATACTAGCTTTGCTGATTAGAGTATATTTGGTAGTACTAGTAATGCTTTGGTTGTGGTTTTTGTGCTAATACCGGTATTTGTCTTGGTTGAAGTCGTTATACTACGTTTTAGTACATTTGAAGTAAATACTGAGGATAGAAAAGTACTTCACTACAAGTAATACAAAAACTAGAACAAAGTGTTTAAGGGCACCTTAAACAAGGCTTGATTTTGTGAATTAAACTTTCAGCACAACTCTGTATTTTCCATGTGTATTCGGGTGGGTTACAAAGGCCCACCACATGTATTATGTCGAGGAAACTCACAAGGTTTACCAATAAATCCTGGCATTCACAAGCTCATGGTCCTCCACACTCTCTCTCTTTTACCTCCTTGACACTGAACCAACACCTGGGCTTACGCTTGACTCACATCTTACCCAATAATTTGCCCCTCAGCATAACTCTAGGCAACAATAGCCTAATGGGACAGCAGACCTTGTCAACTTGAAATGGGCTAGCAAGTAGTGCTGGGGGGAAACGATTATTTTGAAAACGATTAATCGGGCGATTATTTGATCGATTAGTCGACTAATCGAACGATTATTTTTCTGTTGTTCATTTCATAAAAAACGTAATGTAAAAAAAAATTTTTTCACGATACTGTGTCTCAGGGGATCTTAATATTTAAGAACCTATTAATGTGTTATACCAGATTAACGGAAATAATCTCAGTTAATTGACGATACAAACCATGTTTACCAAAACAAAACACAAGTCTCATAAGAAGCATCTAAATTACCCCTGAGCGAAAAATGCTAACGGACATTGGCACAGAACTCAAGATAAAAGTACCCTTATTACTTATCGTAGCTGCACATACAAGATATCCGATTAAAGCTGAGACTCCACAGATTATGTAGGTATATAGTATCATCACTGAGTGATCCGGACTCGCGACAGGGGAAGCAAATACAGTCATCACAACACGTACCTTCACAGAGCTTCTAGGGAGATCGTCTTACCACCGTAGCTGTCAATCTGATCAAAAGACGTGTTCAATGGCATTAAAATGAGAAAAAACGCGGCTGAATCGGTTAATCCATAGGTTTTTAACGTCTATGTATAAAAAAATGATTGAATTTATAATCCATAATTCCATTTTATGTAAAAAATCGGAGAGCAAATGCTAGCTGCTAATGGTAGCCACCACAGCTAGCTGCTGCTTCTGCTAGGCTATGCAGCAGTCTCAGTGAGATATACATATATAAATATCTTTGCGTTTTGGACTAACTTTAAAATATTCCCATGCTTTTGAAGACCTAGGGCGAGATGTTTTCGTTTGGGGGCTTCGTGCGCAATCCTGTGAGGAGGAGGTGGTAGCCGTTTCAGTCTCCATTGTGTTAGAAGTGCGATTGCGAACTGCTTGTTGCTTTGGGTGACCCACGTGTGTGTAGCGACGCGTCGACGCGGAAATATGTCGTCGACGATATTTTGAAGTCGCTACAGTCGCTACAGCACTACTAGCAAGCAATTCAGAAAACAGCGTATTAGAGAACACCTAGAGAGACTAATGGAAGGGCTGACCCTGCTGGCTAAATCATACCTCAGTTTCACACCTTTTTCTCCTGCTAGTGTTGTGTTGAATAAGCATGTTCCTTATGTATATTAGGTATCATAATAAAAGTCAAAACAGAGGATGATGTCATATTTTATTTATTCTGGCAATTTGTTGAGATTTTGTAGTTTTTCCCAGCTTATCCGCACAGTTTCTTTGACATGTGTAATGTTTCAGAGCAGTGATTTCTAATTGCTGTTTTAATTTCATGTTTATCCTTGTTTTGAAGGGAACTAAAACCGTTCTTTTTGAGACAGTTTTATGCCATTATAAATATGTTTTGTGTTAAAAGACAAGTTGGGATAATTGAAATGTCTTCTTTAATATCTCACAATTCAAGACACTAGAGGCTGCTTTATATAATGAATTTAACAATAAGAAGTGGTAACAAACCTCTGTATAAAATATGCTTAAAGCAGGTGAAGAATACAAATAATTACAGTCATCCCTCCACGAGGCAATTCTTGAACAATGGTGTAGTGATTAAACATTGACACCAGTGAATGGTGATTACAGGTTAGCTTATTAACATTTAAATTAATAGTCATGCAGTTATAGTCTGTTCTGATAATTGTACAACAGTGGCTTGAACATGACACGGTTGATCAGTCAAAAGTAAGAAAGTTATCCAGTGTATCCATGATTTGTAGGAGTGGTGGTTGTGGAGGATAATAGCTTGATGTAAGCATACTTGAGGTCTTTAATTAACGTTGTAACACTGGTTTGTTATCTGTAAAGGCTCACTGAACGTTAGTAGCAGAGTAGCATGTCTCTGTGTCTCCTTCTTCCCTCTGATTCCCTCAACACAACGCTCCCCTCTGTTCTGATTTTCCTCGATCAGTCCCATTTGTTTTTCTCAAATATTTTCTTCCAGTTTTTCCCTTGTGTGTGTGTCCCTCTTACATCCTTTGTCTCCCCCTTGCTCCTGTTCTGGGTCTGTCTTTCTTTCTCCGTATCTCTATCCCATCGTCCCTTTCTGCCTCTGACTGACAGTGCTATAAATAGATTTTCAGCCTGGTGTGTTCCCTCTGTCTCTCTCTAGGCATTTCCCTTATTTAGCCTCAACCACTCCAGGGTATAGTCTAGACCACAGGCCGACTGTCAGTCAGAGGCAGCATGGAGCAGTCTAATTCTTGGCTGACAAGCGTTCCTGACAGGAGGAACCAAAGTGAGGCCTCAAACATGCTTACTCTCTCTTGCTCTATATCTCTCTATTGCATGTTTGCCTTTTCCATCTCTCTTTCTTCTCTCATTCCCCCCTGTCTGCCCCTGCCACTCCACTCTTCATTTGCTCGTCTTTTTTATAACTCTTAGTTTGTCTACCTTTCTGTCACTCTGTCACTTCCCACGCCCACCACCCAACTCCCTGCCCATGTGTTTCCTCCATCCTTATTTCTTCCTTGCTTTCAAAACCTCTTCAAGAAAATTAAAAGATACTATCATTTTCGAGGGACATGGACAGCTCATTTAAATTAACTGTTGCTGCATTCATGCACACACATGCTTTTTCGCAAATACACACACACATCTCATTTTGCCTGTGGAGCTTGAGTGCTGCTGTGATCTGAATACTGATTGGACGGTTTGTCTGTCTGCAATGATTTGATTGGTCAGTTTTTCTCCACTGGGAAAGCCATTCTTTAATCATAAATGAGAGTCTGTGAGATTAGACGGAATAGCCCTTTAAGCGAATCTGGTATCACTGAGGCCCCCAGAGAGAGGCAGAGATAGAGAGAGAGAGAGATAGAGAGAGAGAGAGAGAGAGAGAGAGAGAGAGAGAGAGAGAGAGAGAGAGAGAGAGAGAGAGAGAGAGAGATAGTAAGAGATAGTAAGAGAGAGAGACAGAAAAAAAGAGTGCAGCAGAGAGATGAAAGAGCAATGGACAAATGGAAAGAGGGAACCAGAGAGAGAGAGAGAGAGGAATGGAAGAGAATTTAAAGCATATTTTTCTCAGAGTCAGACTGGTGTAATGTGACTGCACTGCAGTGGATAAGAGTCATATTTTACATTACAAGATGTGTGCACACCCCAACACAGATATGTGTCATGCTATATGGAGAAATGTGTGCCCCCCCCAAGTAGGAGACTGGGCCGTCCAGCAACCTTCAGGGGGAACACGGCGTCCATTCAAATGAAGAATAGGGTAATTCTACTGTTTCCTCATTCAGTAGTCAGCACCATGCTGAAATGGCTATATTGATCATACGGTTCCCTGTGGAAAATGACAAGCTTAGTAATTGATTTCACCCCCTACGAATCATCACGCTTATATCTGGATGTGAGTCACATTATTATACTGTTTGCCAATTGCAGATTTGTATTCTCTTTTATATTCGTTTTTTCGTTTGGTTCAGATCATTTTACCCACTTGATGATGTTGTTTCACTTACTCTCTCTAAATGCTGGAGGGGGCTGGAATCTGTAAGTAGACATTGGACTTCTGGCTAAGAGCCTATAGTGCTGCAAACAGAAGGAGCTCAGTGTGGGTGCGTTGTAACAGGTACCCTTGAGAAGATAAATGCAAACCAGAATCCATTTTCAAAGATTGTCAGGTGCAAAGACAATGCACAATCCTTTGAGAAAAGGTTTTACCATTCTGGAAGGTTTTAATGGCAGCAGACATTTTCTCTTCTAACTGTATGCTTGCGAGGTCATTTTTCACATTTCCTTATGATTCAAGCTTGCGGTGCTTATACCGGCTTGATGGATTTTGCCACCTTTTTTGCCACTGCCTTCCATTTTACTTCCACAGCCCTCTGCTGGAGCTCCTTGCTGCACCAACAAAGAGATATAATTGAAGCAAACGTGGAGCCTGCATTTTTTGACACATTGAAAATGACTCATTGTTAACTAATGCATGCTGTACGATATCCTGAACAGGTCACAATTCCTTAAACAAACATTCATACCTACTGGCAATTCACATCCTCTCTAGTGCATCCTGCTTATTTTGGACTTAATGTGGGAAACTGTGCACGGAAGGTCCCAGAACTTGTGTTTTGTAAAAGTAGTTACACAGCTTTTGATGATGATTTGATAAAGTCATACAACTAGCTACTGGACTGTCTTCAAAAATAATGTGCTGTCATAATTCACATGTTAAAGCTTGTTTTTTGTCTTCAGTGTATTATCTGAGACATTCAGTATGAGATATTGCTGTGAAGAAAGAGATCAGGCCGATATTGCAGTCCAGGGTTAATTAAATCCACTCAATTCAACAAGCAGATTTTGTTCTTTGTCTCTAAGCTTATTTTATCCAGGGAAGGTTTTTCTGAGCATGCATGCTGTTTTCCAGCTAAACCATGTTCCTCATTAGTATCAGTGCATATATTCACACCTGGGAGCTACCCGGTCCAACCACAAATCTTTTACTGTTTGCCAATTAGCATTTCAATTTAAGTCTTTGGGGGGGAAAGGCCTATGCTTAAGGTGATACTCCACCCTAATGATTTTAAAATATTAAACACACATGCCCGATAGACCCCAAAGGTAGCTTTGTAAAGTTTGTTACTGTCTTTATTGTGGAGTGCAACATCTGTAGTTATCGTAAATCAGCTGGAATTATGGATTCTAAAATGAAACTGTATCAAACCATGCACACACTACTCAAAATTATTGCTACATTTGCTAGTTTTCCTCATCACCGACATTAGCATGGTTTGTGCTCTTAGAACTATGGGTTGCAAATATATTGATATACATTAAATGTATACATTATTTTTGCATTATTGAGGTATTGATAGAAATTATCCTGATATTTGATTTTTCTCATATTGCCCGGGTCTAATTAGAACAACTCTTAATTGATCTTCTGTTGGCATGACTGCTCTTTCCTTTTCACATTTGTAAGAAAACATATACTCATTTACATTGAATGAATACAGAGAAGCATGAATCCTTCTTCAGTATACAGTAGTGTCTCCACAATTTGTACGTGTGTAGTAGTATGTGCTGTGCTGAACAAACTGTAAAGTAAATGGCAGCAGAGTCAGTGGATTTGTGGAAAGGGTTAATAGGTAAGGTCAGGGTTGTGAAATAAGCATATGTGTGTGTGTTTCCTTTTCATTATGGTGTGTACGTGTGTGTGTGTGTGTGTGTGTGTGTGTGTGTGTGTGTGTGTGTGTGTGTGTGTGTGTGTGTGTGTGTGTGTGTGTGTGTGTGTGTGTGTGTGTGTGTGTGTGTGTTTGCGGTAAGCCTGTCTTTCTGTGACACTGTGCTTATGTAAGTGTGTGTGTGTGTGTGTGTGTGTGTGTGTGTGTGTGTGTGTGTGTGTGTGTGTGTGTGTGTGTGTGTGTGTGTGTGTGTGTGTGTGTGTGTGTGTGTGTATGGACTGTCAGTTTCGGTCTGGTAGTCAGCATAATTAGAAGTCTCTCTTTTACCCCTGTCTCCCTCTCACTGTTTCTCTCTTTCTCGCTCTGCCTCATTCTCCTCTGTTTCTTTTACTCTCCTCGCTCTCTTTCAATATTTCTCCCTCTCTCCCCCTCCCACACTCCCTCGCCTCTATCCCTCTGTGAGTGATGACTTTTAAATCATCCTTTCATTCAATGATGAACGAGGGGAAATCTGTCCTTTTCTCTCTGTTTATTCTGCTTTCCATCTCTGTCCTTCTGTCCCTGTTCCGCTCCTCATACACTCCACTCTGTATCCTGGCTGTTCAATTAAATGAAGTAACTGCATTTAGACTAAGACACCCTCCAATCTGTTGAGTTCTGATAACATTGTGATGGACTGAGTCATATGTTCCTGTGTGAACTGGAGAGTATTACAGAGCTCATTTGTGATAGCTTTACAATCCCAACAATTGTACGTTACGTCAAGCCAGTTCTAGTTTCGATTAATATTATTGAAACTATTTTTTTGTGATATTTAACAATTATTTTGTCGTCTTAAACGATTCCACGCACCTGTGTTCTGGATCACTGAATCCAGAGTGATGTCTGTGATGAATCACATCTCATGCAAAAACATACTTTAACCACTAGAGGGATCAGTTAAAAAAAGACAACATGAAATACTAAGACCACAAGAGACTACAGAGAAGAAAGTCAAAACCTTACTCCATATAGAATGGACCATTCAGTTTGAAAGGTTTGAATCTAAAAGTATTGTCTAATATTATAAAAATGTAAATATTGTCACATTGCCTAGACTAGAGCATGAAAACAACGATTCCCTTTGAGTTGCACTGTTCAGATATCCTGTCCCTCTTTCATTTACTGACTGTGGATGACATTGATGCGCTCAAGCTTAAAAAACTACAGGAATGATTTGTAGTTGTGGAGAAGATCGTTTTAATTGTTGCCTTTCCCCCTATACCCCATGGTAACTACAATTACCACATAACATTACCCCTGGGTCATCATATATCTTGTCTAGCATCTGTTAATAAACTCCTAACCAGTCTAATTGTTTGTGTATAGGATAATATCACCCTGAGAGATCATAAACACCTCACTTTATGCTTCATCACACGAAATGAAGTCCCTATTGCGCATTATATTATGCATTTATTTGCAGCCTCTTTAATAACATGTGACAAAATAAGGTCTCTGTGTTAGTTCCTGTATTTTCCCTTGCAGAACAAGTTGTTCGACTCCAATTATTCTATTCTATTGTGAGCTCAATCTTGAATCTTGACCTCATAACGCCTCACTTTGAAGCATTGCTGCATGACAACAGACTTTGTCTCACATAAGCATCAGTTAATCTGAGTATTTGGCTGTATGGAATATTGACAGTTATTGAGCTAATCTCTTTCCTGCAGATGGAAGTATGCAATATTCCTAGCTCATAAAAAAACAAAACGATTAAACCAATTACATTTCAGATTCTTATATTGCAAGTGTAGCACCAACATTTAGCCAACCATATTCAAATAAATAATTATATAAATAAATCCAGTAGCTCATCTCAGAACCAGAGAAAAAATACATTGACTGATCAATACACCATCTGAAATGTGTCAAAAACCAGTAAAAGCAACTTTATAATTAGGTGCATGAACTCATCTCAGTGTATTTAACTTCCTCATAACATAAACCTTAAAATTGTATTGAGTTGTCAACTGAATTAGATTTATTATCAAATAATTTGAAGCCATTAACTGGCTGTTACTTTAGATAATATCTCAAAACTATGTCATAGTGGAGAATGTAAATAATCTATTTTCTATCCATCATAGCCATAAAGGCATGTAGCAATATTTGAAATCATTGATTTTATTCAAGTGTAATCTTGGACATGCTATATGTTACATAGCAAATACATTCATTTAATTAGAAATACATTGGCCAGATGCTCTGACAAGTCTGCCTTTTCTTTGTAACCGTGCATCTGTGCTATCCTCAGGGGAACTCCTGCTTCATGGAGCATAAATCCCATTTCACTTTGATGATAAAATGTAATTCCAGTTGGGAACCACATGGATCTACCCTTTCAGAACTGGGCCGTTAAAGAAGTTCTTTTTTTTTGCTGTGCTGTTCACAATCTTTCCTTTGCAGTGTCTTGGAAAACAAAGCACAGAAGACAGGCAGTGGCATTTCAGCCCTTTGTGTTCTTTGTAGTCATTGAAACAAACAATATATGATATGAATTTGTATATTGTGAGTGTATATGCCAGTGTTATAATATTCTGTAGGTCTGTGTATGAGCATATGTGTCGGCTGTCATATGGCTCTAGCTCTCACTTTTGTTTCTCATCATCTCTGCAGTGATTGGTTGTGAAGGGACAGAGATACTGGCGCCTAATTGCTGCTCAGACTGCCATTGGTCATTATATTGCTCAATGTGATGGTCTTGGAATTGTCTTGGTAAATGAGAATTGGAAAAGCACACACTGAAACACACATATATTTGTAGACACACGCTCTTTTTTTTGGTTAGGGTCTGTCTTGGATAATTGGTTGGAAAAGCATCCAGCGGGATCACCCTGCTGTCCCTGTGGCCCCAGCTGCCATGGCAAATAACAAGGCTCATAAACATGAAAGGCACGCGGATGATTGTCCTGATTTGAGCTTTGCACTCAGAGGAGATCAATTAAAGCCTAGACAATTCAAGGACTTAAAGCATACAGTGAGAGCATTTGTATTAAACACTTTCATTTCACAATGACACACCAAAGGCATACTGCTGCAGTTTCAAAAGCTTTTGTAGATATGGTCATTGCCAGTGATTTAAAAAACGGGGACTGAATACATTTTAAACAAAAAATACACAGGTATGCAAGATAACAGAATGTCAAATGCAAAAAAAGAAAAGGTACAAAGTGATTGCAACATCATCTCACAGCAAGAAGACATAGTGACCAATATAACAGCAATTTCCCTCTCTGCTGTAGTGTCCTTGAGCAGGATGAGGCCAAATCCCCACCAGCTTCAAGGTTTTCTGCTCTGTAAGCTGACTCTGCAGTCTGACTCTCCCGTGGAGCAGAAGAAGTGAAGAGTTTCTCCATCAGGGATCGATAGAGCATCGCAAAAAGAAACTCTCCGACTTCAGGCCTGGACACTTCAAGCTTTTCATCTAACACCTGTGGTGTGTCTGATATAAAAGGATCATTAAGATCAAAGGGAGAAGATAATGATTCTAATGTGAACCGTCAAGTCCAAAGAGATCAATTTCATTTACATTTTACAATTTAAGCATTTAGCAGGATCTGTAACCCGGAGAGATTTAAAATAAGTACAGCAGCAGAATTTGCTTCACTTCTAATTTATCAGTACAAGCAGCTGGGAAAAGGAAAGGGAAGAGATAAAAACTATTTCTACACAGTCCATGTTTCTAAGTCAAATTAACATCACATCTACTGACTGGTTATATATCGAGACACTTATAATATATATATTCTTTCAACCCCAAAACATTAACTTTAGTATCAGCATAGTACGATACACTGAACGCACCAGTGAATCTTATTTATGTTATGTAACCCAACCCAACCAAAAACCTTGGAAATGTAATGATATTTTCTTATATGCTTGTAAAAAAACAGGGAAAATAAATTAGTTTATAATTGGTTGGATATCCATTACTGTGACGTGCTTGAATGTGTGGCTTCTTCCTATGCAGAGCATCTAAATAATGCCTCTGCAGTTGATGTTATTGTTAATTTGGCATCTCTTCCTCTCCTCCATTTCCTCGTCTCTGCCACCATAGAGTCATGATGAAGAGCCTATAGAAGCTCATTAAGATCTAGTTGTATTTATTCTCTCCCTCCCTCAATACATCATTAACTGCCTTTGATGCTGCATAGTGTGTGCAAAGAGTTTGCATTGGCGTCATCTCCCTGTCATTTTATCATCCACAGTTAATGTAGACATGCAGAGAAAAAAATATCCTTCAGTTATAAATTGCAGCAAAAACAAAGAAGGAGCCAGCTTTTGATCTGTTAGAGACACACTGTGTGAATCCAAGAGGATGCTCTGGTCTCTTATTGATTTCGCCTATCAAGTCAGGTGGAAGGGGTTGCTGAGCTTCCCCACTGTCAGAGGACCTAGGTTCAAGCACCCCATGCTAAATGTGAGTACCAACTCCTGGGGTGAGGCTCTGAAACACACCCGGCCCTGTGCCCTCGCTGCGGGGGGAGGCCAGGGAAAAATACGTTACACAAACTACAGTACAGATCCATGGAGCTGCAAGAGTTGCTGACAAATACTTGATTCAACTCTGCTGATGCTTGCTACTGTATATATTCCATTAATATGTAATCATAGATCAGCATCAAAGAAACAGGATTTATCAGAATCAAGCTGACCTACTTTGGATGACTCATGCTGACGTATGGCTTATTCCTACAATGACGTAAAGCGATACTTCAGTGCCCAACTTTTTTGCACTGTAACCTGTATTTCTAATTGTTAATATTGGATTAGGACAGTATGTCATCAATCTTGTATCCATTTAATCAAACAAGTTGTGTAAAAATGATACTTGTAGTACGTGTGCTTGTGTGTGTTTTTGTTGAATAAAAGTGCCTGTGTGCGCATAGCCTGCAGTTGTTCGGTGTCTCTCAAAACATAGCACACACTGGTAGACAAACTGATTTATGCTAACTACATGCACAGAGAAGGACACATGGATGCACAATCTTCACATACTCAACATTCTGTCATATGCTGTTTCACAGTGTTCCTTAGACTCTAAACTTTACAAATAATATTTCTCCTCCTGCTTAACATTGTGTTCTCCCTGTTTATCCTGTAGTATACAGCATCTGTTGTTTGTCGCCATTAGTTTTTCAAGAATAAATCAAATGTTCAAATAAATGAAATGTTCTCTTTTGTTCTCCTTTAGGTTTTATCTACACATGTGGCGGTACACTAAAAGGCAGAAATGGCAGTATAGAATCACCAGGGTTTCCCTATGGCTACCCCAATGGAGCGAACTGCACCTGGGTCATCGTCGGAGAGGAAGGAAGTAGAATCCAGCTCATGTTCCTGTCATTTGCTATAGAAGAAGAATATGACTTTTTGTCCTTGTATGATGGACACCCACATCCGACCAACTTCAGGACCAGGTAGGACCGGTTATTGTTCTAATCGTAATTGTTTTCCCTTGTAAACAACTGAGGGACATTTTAAAAACTATCAAAGACAAGAAAGGAGTTTCCTATTTTTTTTTAAAGATTTTATTAAATTGTAGTAAGGTGTTACCTAGGATAAACTTAAGAACATAATGCATTTTACACACTTTATTTTTGATTTATTTCACAGCAAAATATTTGTGTTCAACATCCTCTAATCTCCATTTAAAGTAGCATGGCAAACACAGCAGACACACCTGTTATGGCATATATCCCGTTGTTTATTATTAGGCTACCACTGATGTGCAGCCAGTTTTCAATCCTTTCAAGCTGAAGCTATGCAAGGAACTGCTTTTTTTGTTATTGCCAATTAATGATGATCTGTAATGAGCCAATGGTTTTACATATATGGGACCAAGTATTCACTGAGATTAGGTTGTAACAGTTGCACAAGTTGTTCGACAAGAAGGTAATTGTCACATCTCATATACTCTTGGTCTAAGAAGGACTTAGTAATGTGAAGAAGTTTTAGAAAATGAAACTTACAATATTGCTTATAGCATGATGTACCTGATTCACTTGAATTCTGCTGAATTCTGGCTCCTCTTCTTCAAGGCAACAGCACACAATACACACAGCAGCGTTTGGTGAAGGATGAACAAACCCACAAAGGAAGTTATACTTATGGAACAGATCCATCCAGCAAAAAAAGAAAAGACAAGTCAAATATATGCCAAGTATGCCACAAGAGATGTTAAGACCAGGATGATTTGCCACAAACAAGTTCATTTGCAGGTCGCATCCAATGCTGACTGAACTGCAATCTTTTTTGAATACGCTCTAAAGGCCTGAAAACGCATATTTCTTAATAGCTTTGTTAGGTTTAATTAGGTTCTAACTTGTAATATATTTCTTTAGTTATTGGTTATCTCACATGGGCATTTTTTGTTGTTGTCCTCGCTCTGCTTGCTCATTTGAGATGGTTTAGTTTAAAACAAGTGATGTGGGACTCTGTCTAGAAGTCAGGCATGTGTGAGGGAAATTTGCGTAGTTCTAAGCAAAATCATTTGGTCTGGTTCAGTTCAGGAAAAAGGATGTGGGTCATGGCCAGATGAAATGAGTCCTCTTAATACTTGGTGGTTTGCTGAAAAGCAATTCTCTGACTGTGGGGAATGAACCATGCTCCTTTGGTTCAACAGCATAATTTATAATCAGCCGTCTACAATAATAAACCTTTCTTTGACAATCCGGTGGTTTTCAGTGCTCAAATTGCCATACAGAGTTAATTAAAAAGGGAGAGAAATAAAATAGATTAAAACAGAGCAAAATTAAATAAAGGATCAACATGATGTTTACTGCTCTATAAAGTATGTGACCCTGCAGAAAAAAAGAGAGAGAACCGACGGGTAGGAAGGGAGAGACAGTAAAAGATGCCCTCTGTGCTCTTATTGGTTGATTAAGATTTCCTGCTTATCTCAGATAACAGGAAATGATTTGCTGCGTGAGTGTGTGCACACTAACATTCACATGCATAGGGTGAGTGTGTGATGAAGATTTATGGTCTGCACAGTTACAATCGCCCAGCTAGTTAAGCCAAATTACCTCTGCTGTCTCATTCTGTCTCTCTCTTTCTCTCCTTCACATACACACACACACACACACACACACACACACACACACACACACACACACACACACACGCACGCACGCACGCACGCACACACACACACACGTACATGGACACACATGGTAACTGACACACGTGCACTAGGACACAGGGCAACATGGTGATTAAGAGGTCAGATCCATTAACAGGAAAATGGTAATTATGGGGAGAGTGATTAACATGGAACACACACACACACACACACACACACACACACACACACACACACACACACACACACACACACACACACACACACACACATACACATGCATGCTCACACAAACACTAGACACCAGTCACATCTTTCTTTTGGTGTTATAAATATAACTGGGTGTCAAATTACAGCATCTACTGTACCTTGAGTGACACTCACCTTGTCTGAACTATCATTTCCTCAACTTGAAATGCACAGACACAACATACAATCAAAAAAGGTATGAACAACATAAGACTCGTTGTTTTTTATCAAATTAGAAATGTTCAAGCTGCTTTTCCTCAAATCAGGGTTACGTCTCTTTATGAGTGTTACCACTTACACTATAATCAATATTTAAAAGTGATTGTTCTAGTAATAATCTTTCATAAACAAGTAAAGGGCACCTCTGCTGATTGCTGCTAGAGCTGTGTTTCAGCTTTTGACAGGTCACAAAGCAGGCACTTGGGCTTAAAAGGTTTGTCTGGCTGATGAATTATGTTATTAACCGACATTCATGTTAAACACAAAGCTTAGTGGAATAAAGAAAAACCTTATCGACTGTGGTTGGAAGTTGGAATTATTGACAGCACAAACTTGGGTTCGGTACTGACTCACCTGTCCATTGTCTTTTTTTATGTCAGTGCAACAAACAGGTATGATACATGTGAGCCTGTTGTGTTTGTACTCTGTGCCTTTTAAACTCAGGATGCACTCACACCCTGTAACCCAACAAATACATATTGCATACCTTCATGACCTTATCGTCATTCCAGTGTTACTCTTTGGGCAGTGACAGCTGAATCAATACAGACCTGATGACATTTCTTTTGAAAGCTTCTGTGAAAATATATATTTAAAAAAATGTGGTTTGAAATTCATTCAAATAAAATCAAGGTACCCCATATGGCATCCCCACTGCACAATTGGGAATACTTAGAAGAAATATGAGCTTATAAATAGCGACTCATTCACGCCTTCATCTCCTCCCGCCTTGACTATTGCAACTCACTCCTCTACGGCATCAGCACTACATCCCTCAATAGACTCCAGCGTGTCCAGAACGCAGCTGCCAGACTCCTCACCACACCAAATCATGGCATCACATCACCCCGGTCCTCAAAGAACTCCACTGGCTCTCCGTTTCACACCGCATCCACTACAAACTCCTGGTCCTCACTTCCAAAGCCCTCCACCATCTGGCCCCCCCCCTACCTCACTGACCTCCTCATCCTCTACCAACCACCCCGGTCCCTCAGATCCACCTCAGCCGGTTTGCTTTCCATCCCCAAGGCCAAACTCCGGAGCTTCGGGGATAGAGCCTTCTCTGTGGCAGCCCCGAAGCTCTGGAACTCCCTCCCCCAATACCTCCGTGAGTCTGAGTCCCTCACCCTGTTCCAGTCCCGCCTCAAAACTCACCTCTTCAACTCTGTATCCATAAGCCCCCCCCCCCCCTGCTCAACCAACTTCCTCCTGACTGCTTTTCTGTTTTGTTTCTTTGTTTCTTTTTGGCTTTGTTTTTGTTTTGTTTGTCTACCCTCCCTCCCAACTGTAAAGCGTCTTTGGGTTCATGAAAAGCGCTATAGAAATAAAATGTATTATTATTATTATTATTATAAATATGTTATATCCATTACCAATGTTCACTCTAGCTCATCCAAAGAGAGTTTTTCTTAATAACATTGATAAACGGATTTAATAAGAGGGATTAAATGATTTAATGAAACATAATTCCTCGTTAAAAGTTATCTTAAATGTTCAGATTGATTGTGTTGTCTCATGATGTCGTAATCACTTTTGTATATGGCTGATTCAGCCTGACTTAACCTTAACAAACAAGAGCCAGAGGTACACACCTATGGTTGAATCTGTGCACATATATAGTTCATTGTATTGCACTGTACAGTACCTATGACATAATTACCGTATTTCAACACAGCCTAGTCACTGTTATGTCCATATTGGATCATTTTACCATGACAATAGATCTTTCCCTAACTTTAACAGAGTAGTTTAAGTCATCTAAACTTTACAAATCTTAACCATACTGCACTTTCTATGCAAAGATAATATATTACTTATAAATATAAAATATAGATATATATTTCATCAAAGAACATAAAGGTATAAATAAAGGTTTTTTTTTAAGATCTTTATATTTATATATTATATATATATAATTGTTCTCTTTGGTGACTTGTATACTGAGCAGACCCTTAATACATTAAAGTGATATTCATATTGTTATTGTGTTTCCTGGGCATTAATCATCTTCTTAACTATCTAGTTTTTTATCTACAGCTTGATGTCATGTTTTTCTCACGATGCATTTGCGACATTTGGCTGAAAGAAGTACACTGGAAGATATTTCAAGGGGTTGAAAATGCCTGGTCTGAAAACAGAAAATTATAATTAACCTCAAAATGTTATTAATACCAAATGTCGCAAATGCATGTACTTCTTTGGCTGCTTGTGCAGCAGGTTAACCCTATGCACAATCCAAAACTGTGACACAAGTTTGAATGCTAAATTAAAAGTGAAAGACAGTCACAAAAAGAGATGATGAAGAAAACAGGGAAGGACATATTGCATTGTATGTGATCATTTTTTTATTATAGTGGAGCCTCCTGAGGTGTGCTTGATTTATCCTGAGAGACCCTCAAACAGACATGGTGACATTTTGAAATTAAGTCAGTTAATTGTCTTCATTGGTAATTTGTCACATTGTGTTGTTGGCTCTTCACCTTATTGTTATCGTTTGGCTTGAATGTCTATTAATTAATAGAAATGCCGGTTCAGTTTTTTTAATATGGCAAGTGCTTAGCAAACCTATACTTAAGAATGTCAAGGCAATTTATGTCAACAGCTTTAATAAATGCTTGAAGAACCTTAAATAAGCACAGCACAGATAAGTGGTGGCTCATGGATTTCAACGTGTTTGACAATAATTACAGTTAAAATGGCATCCACATCCATATTATTTATTTTCTGGAATTTATTCATGTGAGGCTAAAAGAAGAGCACTGTCCTGGGTGAATATTTCTACAAAGTTCAACATTATGGCAATTCAGCTTACTTTTGTCCCCTCGGTACTTACTTTCATCCTGTTGTCATGTCACAAGCTGCCATTTAAAATGACTGACCTCCTTTTATTCATGGATGTTGTGTCATAGTAATGTGACGGCCTGGTAGGAGCGTAGTACATATATTGTTGCTCCAAAAAAACGTGAATTGGACACCAAGTAGACCTCAGAACATTTAGCAGCTGTCAGATAATTACTAATGTGAGTGCCAAGGGAGCATCTGAAAGTGTTTGGACATGGATGGATGGAAAATAACTTTCTTTCTGAGCCAGACTTCCATGACTGAAATAGGAAAAATAAATTCCAGTTTAAATATTTGATCACAATGGTGTGTGGTGCTTGCAATTAAAAGCTTGGACAAAAAGCTCAAATACTTAATGGCATTGCTGTCAACAAACACAATGCAACAAAGAGTGGGTCACAGATCTTAAATAAAGAGTAATTGAGAGCATTCCAATAATTGTAATACACCACTTACTGAAACAATTCATTGAGACTTGTTTGTTAAAACGTCCCTTCCCATCAAGTCCTGAAAGTCTAGTATTTAAAAAAAAAAAAGTATAACCACGGGTACATGCATTGATAACTGTCTTTTTTGTCTATGGATTATGGATTTATATAAGAAGATACATATTAACAACATGAACATATATTGAAAAAAACACCTACTGCAACTGAGTGCAGTAGAGTAGAGCACTCCGACTGCTGTATACATTATATTAACTAGAAATAAGTCTAAGGGTCTGCCACCTTAAACAACAAACATCTTAAGTCAAATAATGGTGAAAATGAACTTTGTTTTCATTTCAATTTCTTCCATTTGTTGTTTGGTAGTCCTTATTTGCATATTGTTAGGATTTCTACGAATAAGCAAATTCCTGGTTTCCCCTGAATGCCTCACACGCAGTGCAGCATCACGGTGATTAGATCTGGAAAAAGCAGGTGTGAAAGATGTCTCTACTGGAGGATGAACAACGTTTTCAATGTGTGTCAACTCTAGTAAGTACTATTATCAACCACAAACTGCACTTAATGTAACAGTTTCATACTTGTTGTCAGCTAGCATTTGAAATGAAATGCTAGCTGAAATTAATAACTAACCTATTTCTATATTAGCTAATATTTGCTAGCCCTAGCATATGTTAGCCTACTTGCTAAGAGGAGCTAAACACACCTTATGTCCTTATTTCACTGTGTGAAAGCATATTTGCTGCAATTTTAACCAGGAAGTTTTTACTTATTTTACCAATAGTTTCCTTTTTTGTTTGGTTTATGTCAAGTTCAAGAGAAAAACAACATAAATGTATTATGTGTCGCAGTTGTGGAAAGAGAACAACAGGTGATTTTGTTGGTAAAACAGCAGGTCTGAAGGCTTATTTTGTCAGGAGGTTAGAGAAGCAGCTCTGTGATTTGAGACTAAGCTTAGGAGTCCTGGGGCTAGTAAAATAACTGAAGCAGGGGCCTCCATCCTTAGGTGGGTCAGTAAGTGAGTGACAGAGGATACATGAGAGGAAAGCAGAACTGTAGGATAGGTATTGGTGCCAATTACCTGGTCAGGGCCCTGGCAACCTTTAGTTTTACCCTGGACAAGGAAGCATAGTTCAGGGTAAATTTACCCCACTAGCAGACATTGTTGAAGTGAAATATGTGAATATCTGTGTCTGTGATTGGTGGTAATAATGATGGCCACTTCATTATGTTAAGTATTTATAATAAGGTTTATAACCTTTGGTGTACTTCATTTTAGTATTGACTTTATACAAGCACATCAAGATTGTAAATTCAAACTCTGATACAACTTTGCTTTGTTACTTGCTGTGTGTGTGTAACTGAATAAGTTGAAGAGGCCTCATATTGGAAGAAGCTATCTTGTCTGCTGATCCTCTAAGGATGCTTGATTTTAATCCATTTGTTGTTGCTTTGGCCAATTACAGTAGGTATTTTCAGTGGAAGTCAGTCACAGTATCTGCTTTACATGACACTAATTAACATCCCTGATTTCCCTAAGACGGAGTAAATACATTAGACACAAAATGCAGGATCTTCTGAATCTGTTCTATTTGTTTTTGGTCGGCATATACTAGTTTATTCCCTCTCTCCTCTTCCTGCCCTGACCCAGTTTGTTTCTGCAATCGTCTACAGCACCAATTTTACACCTGGCTAAATAACACCCACATTCCCCTACACCCATGGAGAGACATGCACAGAAAGAAACACACAGCAACTTACCCAGAACCCTTTATACACACACACACACACACACACACACACACACACACACACACACACACACACACACACACACACACACACACACACACACACACACACACACACACACACACACACACACACACACACACACACACACACACACACACACACACACACACACACACACACACACACACACACACACACACACACACACACACACACACACACACACACACACACACACACACACACACACACACACACACACACACACACACACACACACACACACACACACACACACACACACACACACACACACACACACACACACACACACAGGCACAGGCACAGGAGGAAAATGGGCACTGACACAGGCCGTAGGAAATGGCAGTGTGTGAAAATAAGCAAATACGGTCTTTGATGTTAGGACAGTATTACTGTGTAGAATTGAGTACACTTTTTTTCTAAAGTAGGAGGTTCACATGTGTGAGTGAGATGTTTGTGTTGAGTGTAAACTAAGATGTGTTTACCCCTGAGGTAGTGGTATTCCATCTCCTCCTGCATCAGTTCTGCCCTGTAGGGGGTAAGAGGTGTGTGTGTGTGTGTTAAAGGATCCAAAAAAGCTTTACTAAGGTTAAAAAGACAGGAAGTAAGAGAAAGCAAACACTTTTTGTCTTTCTGAATTCTCCTGTGTATGAAGCTCAGACCAGCCTCTTCTTGCTTCAAAATGAGATCCTTTTTGTGTATTTGCTGACACGATGGGCTCGTAAGAACTCAGATGCTCGATTCCGTTGCTTTGTAATATTCTTTATTTTCAAGAATACAAAGCTTTCCAATAAACTTCTAGGATCTACTAGGACTCTCCAAGAATCTCTAGGTTCTACTAGGTAGTGCAAAAACAGGTCTATGGTATACAGGCATGGACATGACGAAAAGACAAGACGAACCAACACCAGACAAAGGGAGAGGAGGACTAAATATACACTTTAGGTAATGGGACACAGGTGGACACAATCAGGGGCGGGAATAACAATCAACCTAGCCGGTGCCACACGGACAGGAAGTGCCGACACCTGGAGAGAGAGAGAGTAGAGCAATTAACATCAACAGACAGATAGACAAAACACTAAACCCTTACAGTACCCCCCCCTTTTACGGACGACTCCTGACGTCCCTGAATCCCGAGACCGTAGTCTGTCAAAATCTCTGATAAGGGATTTGTCGACAATGAAGCTGCCCGGGATCCAGCATCTTTCCTCTAGTCCATACCCTTTCCAGTCGACCAGGAACTGTCTCCCTCTACCCCGCTTTCTTTCTGACAGTATCTTCTTCACTGTGTAGATAATACCTCCGTCGATGACCCGGGGAGGTGGAGGTGGTGTGGAGGGGGGAACCAGTCTGCTCTCTAAAACTGGTTTCAGCTTGCTGACATGGAACGTGGGGTGGACCTTGAGGGATCTTGGGAGACATAGGCGAACAGCAACAGGATTAATCACTTTAGTAATGGGAAATGGACCAACGAACCGAGGAGCCAGTTTCCTAGAGGCGACGTGCAGAGGAAGATCCTTGGTGGACAACCACACTCGTTGACCGACCTTGTATCTAGGAGATGGATGTCGCTTTCGGTCAGCCAACCTCTTCATGCCGGTCGCACTTCTCTGCAGCATCTGGCGAACTCCCTTCCATACCCGGCGACAGCGGCGAACCAGAGCATGTGCTGATGGTACAATAACTTCCTGCTCGAGCTCCGGGAACAATGGAGGCTGATATCCATGGACACATTGGAAAGGAGAGATTCCGGTCGCTGATGTGGGTAAGGTATTGTGTGCATACTCCACCCAAATCAGATGTTTGCTCCAGGTGGTAGGTTTCTGGGACACCAGGCATCTCAAACAGGTCTCCATTTCCTGATTCATCCTCTCCGCTTGGCCGTTTGACTGGGGATGGTATCCGAACGTTAGGCTCACAGTGGCTTGGATCAGGCGACAAAACTCCCTCCAGAAACGTGAAACGAATTGTGGGCCTCGGTCTGAAACATCGTTTGGGAAACCATGGATACGAAATACATGGGACAACATGGCCTGTGCTGTTTCTCTGGCTGTAGGCAATTTGGACATGGAGATGAGATATACCATCTTGGAAAAACGATCAATGACTGTGAGTACTGTGGTGTAACCTGCCGAAGGTGGAAATCCTGTCACAAAGTCCAACGCAATGTGCGACCATGGTCTGTTGGGAATGGGCAGAGGTTGAAGAAGGCCTGCTGCAGCTTGATGAGACGTCTTATTCCTAGCACACACAGGACATGCTGCCACATATTCTGCCACATCCTTCCCCATAGCAGGCCACCAGAATCTGTGTTTCACCATAAAGAGGGTCCTCTTGGTTCCAGGATGGCAGGAAAGAACAGATGTATGGGCCCAATGAATCACTTTAGAACGAAGTGTCTCTGGAACAAACAGGCGATTCTGAGGACACCCTTTAGGGACAGGATTCCCGCTGTTAGCCTGTTTGACCTTGGCTTCAATAGGCCAAGTTACACTCCCTATCACTCGGTCTGGCCGCAGAATGGGACCTGGACTCTTGGGGACTGGCTCAGGATCGTACATTCTGGAGAGTGCATCAGGCTTTCCATTCTGTGAACCAGGTCGATATGACAGAGTGAACCTAAATCTACCGAAGAACAAAGCCCATCTGGCCTGCCTAGAGTTCAGACGTTTGACCTTCCTGATGTATTGCAGGTTCTTGTGATCCGTCCAGACCAGGAAATCCTGCTCCGCTCCCTCCAACCAGTGCCGCCACTCCTCCAAAGCAATCTTCACCGCCAACAGTTCCCGATTTCCCACGTCGTAATTCCTCTCAGCAGAAGATAGCTTACGGGAGAGATAAGCACAAGGATGCAGTTTGTTGTCCCCCTCTGACTTCTGGGACAGTATAGCTCCAACGCCGTCGTTGGAGGCGTCCATTTCCACCACAAACTGTCAGTGGCGATCAGGTACAGTCAGGATGGGAGCTGTGGTGAACTTCAAATTCAAATTCAAATTCAAAACCTTTATTTATACAGATAAAACCCATTGAGATCATAGACCTCTTTTACAATGGTGACCTGCTTCAATTAGTTCCAAACATTAATACAAACATGACAGAAAACAAAGGACATTATATGATACTACAGTTTGTATACTAGTAGCATTTACAGACACCAATATTTTCTGATTGTATAGCGTCTATCCTAGCTTTAAAAACATGAAATGGAATCAAACTGCTTAACTTCCATTCCTTTTGTAGACTGTTCCATGCTAGCGGCGCTGCACATCTAAAAGCTGTACTTCCTCTACAGTTCCAGGAAAGATTTCTCTGCCTGTGGATTCCACACAAACTGAACATGGGGAGAGGTAAGGGCATGGAGAGGAGAGGCAATAGCACTGAAATTGCGTATGAAACATCTGTAAAAGTTTGCAAACCCCAAGAATTGCTGAACTTTCTTTCTAGTGTCTGGTGTTGGCCAATTAGCCACGTCACTGACCTTAGCTGGGTCCATTTCCACCTTGTTAGGGGAAATCACAAAGCCCAAAAATGACACTGAGTTGACATGAAACTCAAATTTTTCGGCTTTCACGAACAAATGGTTCGCCAGGAGTCTTTGAAGTACAAGGTGAACATGGTTAACATGAGTATTCTCATCTGGAGAAAAGATGAGAATATCATCGAGATACACAAAACAGAAAATATTCAGGAAATCTCTTAACACATCATTAATGAGGGCTTGGAAAACAGCAGGTGCATTACAAAGTCCAAAAGGCATCACCAAATATTCGTAATGTCCTGTAGATGTATTGAAACCTGTTTTCCACTCATCCCCTTCCCGGATGCGCACAAGGTGATAAGCATTCCTTAAGTCAAGCTTGGTGAATATCTTGGCTCCCTGTAACAGATCGAATGCCGTAGATATGAGTGGAAGGGGATATCTGTTCTTAACTGTGATCTGATTTAGCGGACTGTAGTCAATACAGGGCCTCAATGTCCCGTCCTTTTTCCCCACGAAAAATAAACCTGCCGCTGCTGGGGATGAAGATGTCCGAATCAAACCAGCTTTGAGTGAAGCATCGATATATTCCTTCATGGCCTCCCTTTCTGGCCCAGAAAGTGAGTACAACCGTCCCTTGGGAATAGTAGAGCCCGACAGAAGGTCTATGGGACAATCGTACGGTCTATGGGGTGGCAAAGAAGTAGCTCGTGTTTTATTAAACACCTCCTTGATGTCTAAATAACACGCCGGAACGTTAGCCAAATCAGGAAAGTCAGAAGGCTTAGAAAAAGTGTCACTGTTATTGTCTGACCCCTGCTTAGGGTTACTAGATCTATGCCATTTACTCAACCCTGTCTTACTGGTTAAACATGAACGAGAGCACTCAACTCCCCACCCTTTAACCCTTCCTGTCTGCCAGTCAACGTGAGGGTTGTGTTTAACAAGCCAAGGGTACCCCAAAATGAGAGGATATTGAGCAGAGTTAAATAAATGAAAACTTATTTGCTCACGATGTTCCTGATCTATGACTAATACCATGGGCTCAGTGCGATGAGTAATAGTACATAAAAGGCGGCCGTCCAAAGCACTAGCCTCTAAGGGTTGATCTAAAAGAACAACCTTTAAGTTTAAACTTTTAGCCAACTCCCAGTCTAACAAACTCTCATCAGCCCCAGAATCGACTAATGCATCCTGAGTCATAGTATTATCACCAAGTTTGATTTGTACCTGCATTAACTTTCTGACTGGAGAGTCGAAGGAAGTCACTCGGCTCACCAGCGTCTTCCTTCCCGCTGATGAACCTGATCTTTTCCCGAACAGACTGCCGAAACATGGCTCTGCTGGCCGCAGTAGAAGCATCGCCGCTCCCGTAGACGGCGCTGACGCTCCTCCGGAGTGAGTCTGGCTCTACCGAGCTGCATCTGTTCCTCCGCGGCGATAGGGGGCGCTGGTCGCTCTGGAGATGACGACTGGGAATTCCTCTGCCAAGCGTAGTATTCCCTCGGTAATTCCTGTCTGAAAGGTGGAGTGGATCCTGTATTCCTTCCTTTCTCCTGATTTCTTTCAGCTAGACGTTGATCAACCCGGATAGCCATGGCGATGAGTGAGTCCACATCTTCAGGCAGCTGTAATGGAGCCAACTGATCCTTTATGGGATCCGCTAATCCATGCAGGAAGGCATCAAAGAGAGCCGCGGAGTTCCACCCACTCTCCTCTGCCGCTGCTTAATGTTCACCAGGGCTCTCGCTGACTCTCCCGGGTGATGTCAGATCAAAAATCTTGTTCATGGTATCCAAAAACAGTCTTAATGACTGACAAACAGGCGAGTTCCGGGACCACTCCACTGTTGCCCAGGCTTCCGCTCTCCCCGTCAGATGAGAAACAATAAAAGCTATCTTAGCTTGATCGGTGGGAAATGCTGCGGGCTGGTGTTTGAAGTGGAGATCGCACTGCACCAGGAAAGGGCGACAGTTTCCAGATTCTCCGGAGAATTTCTCTGGCGAAGCAAGGCGGATAGTAGGCGAATGTACGGGGACTTGAACGGGAATATCAGCAGACCCGACCCCCGCTGGACCGGAAAACTGTGCCGCAGGAACACCAGGATTTGCCACGAGGTGAGTGAGTACTTCCCGCATCTTCTCAGCCAGTAGGTTTATCTCCGTTGACACAGTAGTTTGAAAGTTGTCTTGACGAACAGTCAAACCCTGGACCCCTTGGTTAATTGCTGACAGCTGTCCCTCATGTTGGTGAAGGAGTGTACCCTGCGCCTGCAGGGCCGTTCTTAACGCTGCAGAATTGGCTGAGTCCATCTTGTTAGGTTGGTTCGTTCTGACACGATGTGCTCGTAAGAACTCAGATGCTCGATTCCGTTGCTTTGTAATATTCTTTATTTTCAAGAATACAAAGCTTTCCAATAAACTTCTAGGATCTACTAGGACTCTCCAAGAATCTCTAGGTTCTACTAGGTAGTGCAAAAACAGGTCTATGGTATACAGGCATGGACATGACGAAAAGACAAGACGAACCAACACCAGACAAAGGGAGAGGAGGACTAAATATACACTTTAGGTAATGGGACACAGGTGGACACAATCAGGGGCGGGAATAACAATCAACCTAGCCGGTGCCACACGGACAGGAAGTGCCGACACCTGGAGAGAGAGAGAGTAGAGCAATTAACATCAACAGACAGATAGACAAAACACTAAACCCTTACATTTGCTTGTGCAATAAAACATTCTTAATTACCCTGTTAATGAATTAATTTACCAAACAGTCTACAAGTGAAGACATATTATATTGCAAAAATCAAATAAACTCTCTTGCTGCACCAACTTGGATTGCAGTAAACAACATTTTGGCACAGCTTGTGTCCTTCAGGTTTCCAATTTGGTGTAATGATATCTGCAAGAAAAAAACTTTAAGAGTCAATATGTTCTGTTGCCTTCCTTTTAGTTGGTGCATAATTGCTAAGCCGTTCACAGTGTGCGGGGAAATGTGAGTGTTTTCATAGAGGGGTGCTTTCATTGGATGTTGAAAGCTATTTATCTGCCATTTAGGAAATCAGCAGTGTTTCTATTTAATGTGAAAGCAGTGCTGTGAAAAAGGCACATTGCATTATATTTGTGGCCCTACAGATAGAGTGTTCAAGTATATGTGACTACAAACACACTGTTTCTTAGGTTTTGATTTTCTCCTCTTTAATACTTTTAAGACAATTTCTTTCTACAGATTTCCTCCTGTTTTTGAGGTTAAGTCACAGAGGAAAAAAGTGGAAAGACAAAACAAGTTATAGGTTTGTTGAAATATAATTTCCTGATGGATTTAGCTCATCCATCATAACTTCCTTCCTTCAAATAACACAATTTTGTCTGTTCCTCATGTTTTACTTTCTCTCAATCACTGTCTGTATCTTTAAACCTTACGGCCCGTCCACACGGCAGCGTGTGTTGCTTCAACGGAGACGCTTCCCATTCACTTTGAATGGTGTGACGTCACGCTTTGCCGAATTGCATTGTGGTTCCGTTGCGTCGCTTTGCCTCCGTTGCTCACTTCAAAAGTTGAGAAAAGTTCAACCTTTCAAGCGTTGACGGAAGCGCCAGCCAAACAAATCATATGCCAGTACAAGCTCTAGCCAATCAAACCGCGTGCTTGTGTGTCCGGGGCGGTTGTTCACACACCCACCGGCAAGCTTCAACGCACGCTGCCGTGTGGACTAGTGTTAATTTCGTTGACTAAATCTATGACGAAATATGTTCGTCAACGACCTTTTTTTCCATGACGAAAACGAGACGATGACGAGACGGCACCGACGGCAGTAAACAATAACTGTAACGACATCATCATGCAATATCGTTGACGAAAAGTGACGAGACGAAAATGTAGTTCACTAAATAAAAACTATGCCAAAATCTCTCTTTACTTTCGTTGACGAAAAATGAGGAGACGAAATATTATCAAAGATAACGTTACATCTCTGATAGTCAGTTTTTCTCCCAGAAGTTCCATTTCCGGGGCTGCGGCAGGGCAGCAGCTGTGTGTGTCTGCGGTGCGCGCGGCGGTAGATTTGAATTACACCGGGCAGCGGCACAATATGAACTGTCAGGAAGACTCGGGTCTAACTCATGGTCTAACTAACCTTATTTAACAGAAAATGAAATGGCAACAGGGCTTGGGAGCAGTGGTCGCACTCGCGTTAACCGAATACCCCCCCGTCAGCGCGAGTGATTGATAAATTGTGCACTCGACGGATAATAATGGATTATGACGGAAATGTTACGATCCGTCAAAATGACTGACAACGAAAAAGTCTAAAGCCACCACTGCTTGGGAGAAAGAAACGATGTGATATTTGGGCCCATTTTCGCTACAATGAGGCGGAGAAAAAAAGCGAATGCATTGTTTTATCAGAAGGGAAGCAATGTGGCCATAACACAGCTGGTAAAAACACCACAAACCTGAGCAGATACTCTCTGCAAAGCTGCATTCTTAATCATTCAACCTGTGTTTTTCATCAAATAAGGACAAGATATAATCTTATTTATTTATATATACTAAAATGACAAATTATTGGTTTTGGCTAGACTAGTTTGACTGAAATGTTCTATATAATCTGATGACTAAAAAAGCCTCAACAGTTTTTATTGACAAAAAGTAGACTAAAATAATTAGTTTTCTTTGACTAAAATATGACTAAAATGATCAGACTTTTAGTCGACTAAATCTTGACTAAAATGTTTACTGTTTTAGTCGACTAAAATAAGACTAAAATGCTCAGACTTTTAGTCGACTAAAACTTGACTAAATAAAAACAGGATGAAGGTGACTAAATATGACTAAAACTAAAAAGGAAATTTAACACAGGACTAAGACTAAAACTAAATAAAAAAATAGCTGACGAAATTAACACTAGTGTGGACGTACCGTTAGCGTTCAGTCCATCATCAGTCTTGATATAGAGTCGCTGGTATCATCTTTCTTTCTCACAATCTGTCTCAGTCTTTCTGTCAATAACTGCCTTTCTCTGAATGATTGTAATTCACTCTTTCTTTTCTCTGTTTCTTAATTGCTGTCTCACATCCCCTCTCTCTCTCTCTTCTCACAATATTAATTCAACCCCCCACCACACTCTCCTTTCCCCCATCTGTTTCTCCCTCAATTCTTCCTATAAATGTCATTAATTCAGACCTGATAACCGGCTCTGTTCTTTTCAGCTCAGCCTGGCACTGATTATAATTATAATCATTACAATGACTTAAACAGTGCAGTACAATATTCAGGAGTCAAATCCCCTGGTGAAATATCTCTCTAGAGTCTTAGGAGCTCCTGTTCTTTGTGTCACATTGCATCCACTGTAGCCTGTAGAGATATTATGTCTGCGTGCCTTTAATACACCTGGGACTGGTGGTAATTGTTTTTTCCCCTAATTTCCTATGGATGTTCTTTTCAGTTTTATGCGAGAAAAGGTGCGCTGCTACACGCCGCAATAACCTATTCATTACCATGAGTGGATTTAGATACCTATTACCTATCAGTGCTTGATGAAGGCAACACTTTTTCTTCACAAACTGCCCATTCACATCTAATTATTTGACTCAACCTCCAGCCACAGTCAAAAACATAATTGGGTGAATCAGCCAGGAAAACTCTATACTCAAGAACGAACAATTACTCAATTTGAAAATAGGTTTGAAACATAGAGATCTTTCAATTGAGCTGTTAACATAATCTCTGTAACAATGACTATATTGAACATATACTGTATATTTACTGTATATTCTATAAACCAACCTTATTAGTAGACAAATGATCTGTTTTCATTTGTATTTTCTCGTATAATTTTCTTTTGTGGTCTGATGTTAAGATATGTGTTGGCATTATAAGTCTAGGGATGCACGATATTGTTTTTTTGAAACCGATACCGATACCAATAACTTCCTGCTTCTCAAGACCGATACCGATAACCGATAATAAAAAATGTTTTACGCCACCAATTATTTTAACGCGATTAACGCATGTGTATTTTTTTTCCTTGGCCGCCCCGTAGTTTCAGAGCGCATCGAGTTTAAAATACCATCTACAAGCTGATGCTGACAGCCCCGCTCCTGCCGCCCGCTTGTGGCAGACCACACTTCCACGCTCACCGGCAGGCACCGACTGGCCATCTGGAGGACCGGGAGGGTGTGTGTATGTGTGGCCCGAGCGAGCGAGAGAGAGACCTTACGTGCATTGATGTTGTTAGCATCTGGTGCTAGCTAGCTGCGCTAACGGATATAAGGAGCTGTTTAAATGAAAACAGAGGAGCGACATTTCGCCACAACTGCGCCGAGCACTTGACTTTATGCAGGAAGCCAGACAGTGGGACATTGTACGAAACGTCAGCACACTCAGCACGGATAGTGCGCAACATGATTGCAGCGTCCAGGCAGCTCCGGTTCGAGCATATGCCTTGAGTTGCACATAGCTCCAACGCCCATACCACCGATGACATGTTTGTTTACTGTCCTGGCTTCACGACTGCACACCATTTACATCACAGCCAGGCATGAGTTAGGGAGCGCTGGATTTGTGAAGAACTCCCCTCTTCCTAAACCACTAATACAACAGTACTGGCAAAACGGGAGGAGCCGAGTGAAAAACAAGCGCCCCTCATCCCAATCCACCCACACCGCAGTATTTTTTTCTTTTTTTTTACCCAAAAAATATATTGTATATTATCGGGGCTATTAATACTGGTATCGGGTTTATCGGGATGACGTCATAATTCCTAATATCGGACCGATAAATATCGGGCCGATAATTATCGTGCATCCCTAATTATAACCACTTACTTGGAAGTTCAAAGACAAGTACTTACTTAGTTTATGAATATTAATTTGTGACAAAATATGAGTTAGGCAAGCACAACGCATTTAGCCCTTATCTGGAAACCTTTAGCTTTTCATTTCATATTTGAGTGTGGCAATACACAAGGCCATTGTGAGTGTTTGTGGTAAGAAGAATTGTTTCGCCCATAAATACAGTTCAGGGTTTTAATCTATTCAGAGTTCCCTTGGCAACGGCAATATGCCTTTGTGAATAAAGCAGTTACACTTTGGCAATTATTTGGGTGTAAGGTAAACATTGTTTACTGCATCAATGGAAGTCAAGGTTTGACGGGGTGTCATTACTCTGAGTTAATGCGCGACATTGGATTCTTGCCTATCATTAGGCCTTTTGCTCTTGTCCCTTTCAAATTAGACTATTGATACTCCAAATAATTAGACTTTCATTCTGTGCTAAACCTGGTAAAGTGTACATGGCCTTGGTGAGACCCATTTAGCCTTGGTCATGACTGGATCTTTTTAACTCTGTTGTTTTTTAATTGGAGGCTAATGAGAACCAAGGCGGCGAAACAAGTCAGCTAATATCCCTTGGATGACTCTTGTCTCGTAATATAGACAGTCCTGTGTGTTTGTGTGCATCTCTGTGTGTTTGTGAAATTCCAGTAATCCCAGTGGTTAAGCTGGTAATCCCCTCAAGCCGCCCATTAGCCCCTTGACACACACACACACACACACACACACACACACACACACACACACACACACACACACACACATACACATACACATACACATACACATACACACATAGCATGTATACATCACTTCAGGGGACATTACATTGACTTACATGCATTTCCTGGAGACTTATCCTAACCTTAACCAACACATGCCTAACCCTAACCCTTAACCTTAACCTAACCCTAATCCTAAACCTAACCAAGTCTTCACCCTAAAATTAATGATTCCCCTCATGGGGACCTCCAATTTGTCCCCATAAGGGAGGCGAGTCCCCACACGTGACTGTGTAAACAGATTTATGTCCCCACAATAGGGCTGAACGATATACCGTGTCATGGCGATAACCGCGGTATGCGCATGCGCGGTATTCACACCGCAGGGACGTGCGGTTTTATTCTTTTTTTTTTTTTTTAAATGCTAACGCACTTTAGCACAGAATTCAAAATAAAGATACCCTTATTACTAGGGATGCACCGAATATTCGGCCACCGAAAATTATCGGCCGAAAATGGTTAAAAAGGCCCTTTCGGCCGAAAGGGTTTTAGCACCGAAAAAATATCACCGAATGTCAGAACAGGCTTACGTTGGTAACCTAACGTGTTGTTGTGATGACGTAATAACATTGACCTTTGTCATCGAGATTGCCCTGAGCCTTTAACAAATCGTATTAAATAATGTGATGACAGACTGTAAACAGAATAGCTGAAATTTTAACAAAATAAATAACTCAGTTACCTCTAATCATTAACCCATGTTTGTATAATGTAGTTAACTCCGTGTGTTGCTGCTAGCATACATAACACCTGACGTGGAAACGTTACTCGTGGATGGGGCTACAGAGCTGCTAGAAAGACGGTCGAACCCGGTACATTCCTCCGTCTGCATGCGGTGCACTTTTGCTAAATGTTTAGACAAATTGCTCGTGCTTACATGCTAAACTCTTATTGCACTTATGGTAACAAGTATTCTCCACATCGAGACGGGTAACGTTTAACCACACCTCGGAGCGCGTTCTCTCCGCCATCTCCGCAGTGTGCTCCACTGCATGTAGCAGCTGCGTGTGTGTAAACTGCCCCGCCCCCTCGCACACAGACGGGGGAGAGATCTCGTCTGATCGAAAATACATCATAGACGCATTTGTTGTCTTTGCATATTAGAAACGAGTTGGCGACACTAAGACTGCGATATAATGTTTTTTAGCAATAATACATGACGTATATAAATGTACTGTATGCATTCAAAAGTGCTGAATAAATGTTTTATGGACCCATAATAGTGATTATTATTTAAGTTAAGTTTTGCCATAATCATGTCTATTTCCATAATCAGGTAGCTGAACAACATTGGTAAAAAATGTATACATTATATATATATATATATATATTTCTATTAATCATTTTCGGCCTTTCGGCATTCGGTTTTCGGCCAACTGTTTCCTATTTTCGGTATCGGTTTCGGCCAATAATTTCCCATTCGGTGCACCCCTACTTATTACTTATCGAAACTGCACATACAATATATCCGATTAAAGCTGAGACTCCACAGATTATTTAAGTATAGTATCTAAGCGATCCGATCTCGCAACAGGGGAACCAAACACATACAGCACAACACGTACCTTTTACGGAGCTTTTACGGGAGATCGTCTCACCGTAGCTGTCAATCTGATCAAAAGACGTGTTCAATGGCATAAAACGAGAAAGAAAAAACGCGGCTGAATCGGTTGATCCATAGGTTGATAATGTATCTGTGGCTTTGAAGCAATTGTTTATAATCCATAATTCCATTTTTATGTAAAAATCGGATCACAAAAGTTAGCTGCTAATGGTAGCCACCTTGGTGGTATGCAGCTTCCGGTTTTGGCTACGCGTCGTCACTCTCACTCCTTATTTGTTCATGTGTTGGTGTGTGTGTAGAACTTCCCCTGATATTTGACCTTTTTAGACAGATTTAGCACCCAAAAAAACCCTCTTTTGGGGCCATTTGGGTGGATTTTCCATATCTCTGGCCCACCTTGCTGGATTTTGACATGTGACATCTCTTTCTGACCGTCAGAACCAATGGAATCGAGGGGAAATCACACAGTCCTTATTTGGTAATGTGTGTGTGAGAGACTTCCGCATTGCCAAGACCGGAAGCAGCAGCCACTATGGTGGCTACCATTAGCAGCTAACTTTTGCTCTGCGATATTTACATAAAAATTGAATTATGGATTATAAATTAAATCATTTTTTTATACAGAGACGTTAAAAACCTATGGATTAACCGATTCAGCCGCGTTTTTTCTTTCTCGTTTTAATGCCATTGAACACGTCTTTTGATCAGATTGACAGCTACGGTGAGACATCTCCCCTCAAAGCTACGTATAGGTACGTGTTGTGATGTCTGTGTTTGCTTCCCCTGTCCGAGTTCAGATCACTCAGTGATGATACTATATACCTAAATAATCTGTGGAACCTCAGCTTTAATCGGATATCTTGTAAGTGCAGCTACGATAAGTAATAATAAGGGTACTTTTATCTTGAGTTCTGTGCCAAAGTGCGTTAGCATTTTTCGCTCAGGGGTCATTTAGATGCTTCTTATGAGACTTGTGTTTTGTTTTGGTATAAAATGGTTTGTATCGTCAATTAGCTGAGATTATTTCCGTTAATCTGGTATAACACATTAATAGGTTCTTAAATATTACGATCCCCTGAGACACTGTCGTGAAAAAAAAAAGTAAAGTACCCGCCGGGACTTTGGGGTTTAACAGGTTAAAAAACCCGCGATATATACCGCAGGGGGGGGAAAAACCGCGATGTCAGTTTTTTTCAATACCGTGCAGCCCTACCCCACAAGTATAGTAATGCTAGGCCACACACACACACACACACACACACACACACACACACACACACACACACACACACACACACACACACACACACACACACACACACACACACACACACACACACACACACACACACACACACGCGCACGCACACACACACCAGGGTTTCCGTTAGCCGGTAATTACCGGTTTTTAGCTGGTCAAATGTATTAAAAACCGGTAAATTCAAAACCTGCCGGTCAAAATGTCTGGTAATAATTAGGGAGGCTCCGATAGATCGGCCGCCGGTCATTATCGGCCGATATTCATTCTTAATAGTTTGATCGGTGCTCTCTATAAAGGACGATCAGGAGAGCTGGATCTGATCGATATGGACATAAACGCGAGTGAAGTATAACCGGACACGCGAGAGAGATCAGATCAGCTGCTGAGTCAGACCGAGACATGCAGCTCTGCATAATCACCTGAAGCCCCGCCTCTGTTTAGCGAGCTGCAGGAGCTGCATGAGAAACTGACAGGCTGTCAGGAGAGAGAGGGAGGGAGAGGGGAAAAGAGAGGATCCGTTTCTCCCGTGTTATTATTCAAAGTTAATGTAAACTTTTGAATAATGTACGTTATCTACTACAAGTAGTTTGTTTGAATGTAATAATTATGTTGTTTGTTGTTTGTGGAATAATTTATTGGAAAATGAATCTGAATTTTTCGATCTGTTACGATTATAAACTGAAGCAATATAAAAATGAGCCCATTAACTGTGTTTTAAACATCAGCATATCCGGTCATAGTCCGGTGATTACCTGCTAACGGAAACTCTGCTACACAACTCTTATTATTATTATTGAAATATGACCGGTAAGTTTCAAATTTGTCCGATAAAATAAATTCTGCCCGGACATTTGACCGGCGAGAAAAAATCCTAGCGGATACCCTGACACACACATACACACACACACACACACACACACACACACACACACACACACACACACACACACACACACACACACACACACACACACACACACACACACACACACACACACACTCACACAGCTCGCCTAGGGCAGTCACCCAGGTGTCAGGCAGACTGTTCCTCAGGGAGGGATCACTGTGATCAGCCACAGAGCCGGCCAACTGCCCCTAGAGGGAGGAGTGGAGACACTGCCTGGCGATACATACAGATTAAAGGAAGAGTGAAAAAGGTATAGGGGAAGATGATGAAGATTTGGTAAACAGACTGCATGTATATAGTGTTTGATAGTCTTTGTGAATACACATTTGTCACACTCTTATTCATACGAGGCTGCCATACAATATTCCTCCTACTCAACAGGAGTGATAAACGTTCATCCAAACTCAACCAGTGTTTTCTATGCCATTGGGAGCAGTTTAGGGTCCAGTATATTGCCCAAGGAAGGACACTTTGACACATTTACTGCACAGGCAGGGATCTGTGCAGCAATGTTCGCTTAGAGTAAGCATCTTCAAACAGATGATTCACCGAGCAACAATGGGACTTTCTTAAAAATACAAAGCCTGTAAGTGTTTGAAGTCCTTGTTCTTGAAATGTCTCTTTCCCTTTCTTAATGTGTGTTTGAAATCTTCTAGCCCTTGAAACCTGAACACAAACACTCATAGTCCCAAATATATGCCTGTCAGTGATAAAAGGAGCCCTCTTTGTTATATCTTTTAAAACACACTTTTCATAGGTGTGTGGCATTTGTTCAGACAACAACATTTTTCTGGAGACTAGCCTCCTACTGTCCCTCTGGAGTTTGGTAGTAAACTGTGTGGGCTGCACGAGACATGCTTCTCTTATTATGTGGAGACAAGCACACTGAAGCTCTACTTTTGTGAGTCATTCAGTGTGAACACTAAACACATCAGCTCTCTACATTGACATGGGACAACAGAGGAGTCTTTCCCTTTACAATGTCACATAACACAAACAATCAGACATCAACAGTGACTCATTCACACTCTGGGTACCATTTGTTTGTATTTTTTCATATTGTCTGTCTCCACAGCCATTTCTGGACACAATGTTACAGATGGTTTTTCTCGCTTGGTTCTGCACCGCTTCATTTGAACTTGGTGTGTTCTTCCAGACCTGCAATATCTTGTCCTCCACTCTTTATACACCTCTGCTTTATCATATGTCCTTCAATGTTTTCTATGAAAGCACAGAAGCATCGTATGGATCATAAAGTCCTAGTAGTTGGTGTATTTAGGCCTGTCGCAATAATCGATAAATGTACTTATCGTACGATAAATAAAAATGGACTCGATAACTTTTCTGAGCTCGATAAATTACCGTTTACATAAGGATGTGACCAGCATTTTAGCTAGGAGTGCTGTGGCTGCCAGGCACGCTGTGGCTGCCGGCCACGCGCACTGTGAGGGGCGGGGCTGACACACAGCCAGGTCAGGACACTCCGCGTGCAGCAGCCAAATTAATAATATAGCGACAAGCGGGAGACAACGTGTGACTTACTCGCGGAGAATTTAAAGTGAAATGGATTTGGTTACGAAACCTAACTACACATCTCGATTCTCTGGTGTGGCAGTATTTTGGATTCAAGCCAAATCAACGAGGCGAACCAACGGACTTGAATGAGCCTGGCGGTGTGTCGCATTTGTTTAAAAAAGGTAGCGACAAAAGCAGGCAATACCACACATGTTAAACTACACCTAAAACACAACCACCCCATTTCGTTTTCCCAGCTGGTAGCAAACATGGCAGCTGGAGATGGAGAGCCCCCACCTTCCCGACAGTTTCCAATCAAAGATGCATTTGCCCGACAATGCAAACATGTTGGTGTTCCTTGCTCGAAAATTTTGAAAAACAGATTTGGATATGGCCTGTTGAGGCATCTGGGTCTTTGTATGGACAGTGGACTGCACACTTGACTGTTGTTTTAAGGAGTTTTTTTTTGCTTGTGAGACAATGTATGCTCATATTTAGTCTATTTAATTTATTGTTTTGGTTGTGTGTGATTTAATTAATTTATTATAATTTAATTAATTTGTTTTATTTATTATATATCATTTATATCATTTAATATTATTTCACATTTCATTTGCAATGTTGAATGTTCAATAAAAAGTTATGTTTGAAAGGATGTACTTGAATTATTATTATATATTATCATTATGTCAGTGGTCTAAAATGGTCTTACAACAGTGCCGACAATATTATCGTTTATCGCAATAATTTCCTGGAAAATGTATCGTCCAACAAAATTAATTATCGTGACAGGCGTAGGTGTATTGTGATTTAGCACTCAACAACCAGTCGTTATTTTGCTTTTCAGGGCTATTCAGCCACTTGAAGGATATAGCTTTGTGTTACTCATGTCATTTCACGAACAAGGTTTCCTTTAGCCAGCCTTTAAATACATTACAATTATGTGATAAGTAGACTCAAATGCAGTTTGAATTGAGTAACCTTCAAAATGCAAAAAAACACTCATAAGCATCAGTAATTGCTGTGGTCTGTTATATGTTTTACTAGGGATGCACGATATTGGTTTTTTGAAACCGATACCGATAACTTCCTGCTTCTCAAGACCGATACCGATAATAAAAAAAAATGTACGCCACTAATTATTTTAACGCGATTAACGCATGTGTATTTTTTTTTCCTTGGCCGCCCCGTAGTTTCAGAGCGCATCGAGTTTAAAATACCATCTACAAGCTGATGCTGACAGCCCCGCTCCTGCTGCCCGCTTGTGGCAGACCACACTTCCACGCTCACCGGCAGGCACCGACTGGCCATCTGGAGGACCGGGAGGGTGTGTGTATGTGTGGCCCGAGCGAGCGAGAGAGAGACCTTACGTGCATTGTTGTTGTTAGCATCTGGTGCTAGCTAGCTGCGCTAACGGATATAAGGAGCTGTTTAAATGAAAACAGAGGAGCGACATTTCGCCACAACTGCGCCGAGCACTTGACTTTATGCAGGCAGCCAGACAGTGGGACATTGTACGAAAAGTCAGCACACTCAGCACGGATAGTGCGCAACATGATTGCAGCGTCCAGGCAGCTCCGGTTCGAGCATATGCCTTGAGTTGCACATAGCTCCAACGCCCATACCACCGACGACATGTTTGTTTACTGTCCTGGCTTCACGATTTGTGAAGAACTCCCCTCTTCCTAAACCACTAATACCACAGTACTGGCAAAACGGGAGGAGCCGAGTGAAAAACAAGCGCCCCTCATCCCAATCCACCCACACCGCAGTATTTTTTTCTTTTTTTTTACCCAAAAAATATATTGTATATTATCGGGGCTATTAATACTGGTATCGGGTTTATCGGGATGACGTCATAATTCCTAATATCGGACCGATAATTATGTGCATCCCTATGTTTTACTCCTTTCATACATGCCAAACAATTACATTGAATGCTAAACCACTTTCAACCATTCACCTGTGACAGCTGTCTCAAGTTTTCAGTATTAACATACTGGATAGCAGTTCCATACAACTCATTTTAAACCATATACTTTGCATTCATTTGAAACACACTATTTTTGCTATTGTCTTGAACAGGACTTGATTTGTTCTGGGCTCGGTCTTGACTTGGGCTTGAAGTGATCTTGTCTTGGACTTGATTACATTGATCTTGACTACAGCCCTGCCTGATACAGTACACATTGCATTTAGCATTACTCTGGCCACTACTTTAGTTTTAGATTTAAAACAATCTACATTAACATGTTTAAAGATTACATGGAGGGGTGTATTTAAACTTGAAGTCTCCGCCCCGCCAGAAAGGATCAGACGATTGAGCCGGGACAGTCAGACATAAGGAGACATAAAGGCCCGGAGACAGAGAGACTGAGAACAATGTGTTTCTCTCTGCTCTGTTGCTCTCCATTATCCTTCAAGACAGAAATACAAGGATTTCATTAAAAGACCATGTTGTGACCTTAACACACATACCCAAACCCATGCGTGAACACACAGTGTTGATGTATCAATTAATCACTGTGTGTCACTTGACCATTAAAGCCTGTGTATCCTCACTGGGCCATGGGAATGATATACCGTTAGTGTTTGTAAGGGTGTGTGTGAGTGTGTGTGTGTGAACAATGTCATTCTACTGTACTCTATAAAGACCTTTGTTATTCCCAAATCTTATAATGTTGATGTTCCATCAGGCTAACATGTTAATTGTGTGTGTGTGTGTGTGTGTGTGTGTGTGTGTGTGTGTGTGTGTGTGTGTGTGTGTGGGTGTGTGTGTGTGTGTGTGTGTGTGTGTGTGTGTGTGTGTGTGTGTGTGTGGTGTGTGTGTGTGTGTGTGGTGTGTGTGTGTGTGTGTGTGTGTGTGTGTGTGTGTGTGTGTGTGTGTGTGTATGTCCAAGTCATTAGCATGCAGTATTATATATTAGCCTTTTGTTATAAAACATCACTAAATTACATTATTTGGCCGGATCCCCTGGGCTAGAACTAACATATAGTACACACTCAGCTAAACAGACATACACAATAGCAACCTCAATACACTCACAAACAGTCATTTAATTATCCATTGGAGGCTAAAGTCATTATGGAGTAGATTATTTAAGTAGCAATTGGAATGAATAATGTAATTCATTTTCACACAATAGCATATTAAAGTCCAAAGAGGAACTGAAGAAAATCACTAGCTGTGTGCCCGATGCCCATTTGACATACTTGTGAGCAGGATAGGGTCTTTCTTTAGTGGTCAACAGTACAGGCAAATGCGTTAACCCATCATATGAGATGGGTTATATGTTCAAAAGTGTATACTTACTTGTCCTTTTTCTATATGGTCTAAATATTACTGCTTTATATTAGCACTATACTTGTTATATGTTATTTATAATTATCAAAAACTTCCCCTAAACCAGATTAATAAATAACAGGACATTTAGGTTGAGAGCACCTCAAGCTGATTTTATGGATGTAAAAAAAACATTTCTGATTCACGAACAATACATGCTCCAACTTATATATATTTATTTTAACAAATTGTACAGTGTCCTTGGGTGTCATGAAGACAAGGCAAGGCAATTTTATTTATATAGCACCTTTCAGCACGCAACAATTCAAAGTGCTTTACAAAATTAAAACAAAATACATTTTGAGAATAAAGAATAAATACAGCATTAAGAATAAAGACAGCATAAACACATTATTAAATGGCATTTAAAAACAGGCATAAAAAAGCAAAGATAATGAAATAAATAAATATGAAAGGCGCCTAACATTTATTCTTATTCTTATTATTATTATTATTCTTATTATTATTATTATTATATGTGAGTTTCAAGCTCTCTTGCTACAGCTAACAGAAGATCAACCTGCCTACACTAGGAAGTGCAATTTGCAGTAATAAACCCAATTATTTCATTTATCAACATACATAATGTCAACTGTATGTGCTCCAGCCTTATTAAGGTAAGCCATACTGTCAGTCACTGTTCAGTCATTAACTGAATCATGAGTCGGCTATTTGTGTGAGTTATGCCTGCTTGTCATGTCAAAACTAAAAAGTACATCTCAATTTCCAGAGTTATAGACCCAACTTGTGATTACCCAAACTAATCTTTTCACTTTGATTTCCACTCGACTCTCATGGCGCTCAAATACATACAATAATTACAATGCAAACTTTAGCTAATTGTAAGAACTGCATTCTAACTAACTGCAATCAACTTTTGTGAAAGTATAATATCATTTTTGTTTAAATGTGTTGCCTTATGCTTATAACATGTTTCTTTAATGGGACTTCACAGGCAACACGAGTGTAGGGAATATTTCTGTGTTTTTATTTTTTAGTTGTATATGTTACTTCTAGATGTATAAAGGTTATTTTACATAAACAGGAACATTGTGCCAAAAGCCTTCAGGCAACAAACCATGATAACATTCAACCATTCACTCATTCACCTTTTACAAGAATTGCCCAAGCAGCTAGAGCTCACTTTAAGTTAAGTTGTTTACAATTTCATTAATTAAATACCTACTGTACAAACACAACTGAAAGTACTTAAAGCAATAGTAAGGTTATTCACTCATTCAGATTCTTGTAAGGACATAAATCAGAAATGTTAGGTAACTGGAATAAACAATATTGTTATGATGCGGACACACACACACACACACACACACACACACACACACACACACACACACACACACACACACACACACACACACACACACACACACACACACACACACACACACACACACACACACATACATTTATATAAATATATACCATTTCAGAATCAAACAAGTATGAGAGCACTCTCATAATAACGTAACACAATCAGAGACTGGATATATCCCCCCCCCCTCTCTCTGGTCGCTGAAATGGGGAATTGAAATTATGGGCCAAAAGTTGTATTTACAAGTATTACAAGTAAGCAGAGGACACCAAACCAACTGAGACCCGTCTGTCCACCATTGTCCACACTGTACAACACACACACACCTACACACTGTACAACAGGGATGTTCACAAGTCTTTTTTTGCAAGTCCAAGTCAAGTCTCAAGTCTTTGGTCACGAGTCCAAGTCAAGTCTCAAGTCTTTGTGGGGTGAGACTTGATCAAGTCTCAAGTCTTTGGTCACGAGTCCAAGTCAAGTCTCAAGTCTTTGTGGGGTGAGACTTGATCAAGTCTCAAGTCTTTGGTCACGAGTCCAAGTCAAGTCTCAAGTCCTAAAAATAAAAGTCTCATGTCTCTTCTGGTTGTAATAAGCCTTCGATTGTCTGCTGCTATCCAGTCTGTTAAGAATACTGCACAGCTATATCTAAGACATTCAAAGCATTTACTGTATTATTATCACTCCTATATCTATTAGCATACAGTATCAGTACTGATTAGTTGTTTGTTATATGATCACTTTAAACAGGCTATTGCAATGCAATATGAGGAAAAACATCACACTTTAGCTAAATGCAAACAACTTATAAGCAAAACACTTCAGAATCAGAAATTAGTATCACAAATACTTTATTAATCCCCCGCAGGGAAACTGTGTTAAAAGTACTTCAAAGTAAACATTTGTTCTGTGCCATTTGCAACTAAAAAACTATTGCTGCAATATTATCTGAACTGAACTGGTGATATTAAAACATGACCTGTTCCAAAAGAGATATCTACCATTTGTGAAAATTGGCACCTTTCTTTGTATGACAAAAATGATTCCTTGCATAAAGGTAAAACTCAAGGAACAAAATATGGAATATCACTGGAGTTATTGGCTATCTTGACTCTTTTACTAACAGAACAGTAACCTTTTTGTGAAAACAATGACCTGTGTTGTTTTGCCAAGAACAAAAATATTTAACAATAATAAACCTGCAATAAGATCATAATGGTTTACCTTATTCTTCTCTTAATACACACAGGGTATGGGTCACAAAACATTCACAAGCTTGTAGGTATCCTCCAGTGGCCTACTGTAAGACCTAGAAAAGTATTATGCAACAGAATGGTTACATTTCAAAAAGATCAAGCTGGACAGTGTCCTTGCACTAAGCCTGGCTCGGTGAGGGCGCATTATAAGGCCTCCGTGACTGAATACCCTTTCCACTGGTGCACTGGTGGCAGGAACAGCGAGCACTCTCATAGCCACAAGATAGAGCCTTGGGAAGACCTTTGCATTTCTTTTCCAGAAGCCTAGGCAGTCTGCTTCTCTTCTTCACCAGAGCACACTTGGATGTAGCGAATGAGCTCAGCCTTGACAGATGATACATGGTCATCCTTCTTTTTGCTTTTCTTCCTGTAGCCAGTGAAAAGGCGTGGAGTTTTAGCAGGTGGCTCCTCACCCTTATTATCCTCTCCACTACTGCTCTCAGCAAGTATGGTGACTTTCCGAGCCTCAGCCAAGACAAGGTCTGAAAAAGTTTAACAAAAATCATGGTTAGTTACAGTATTATGATGTTGACAGTGGTGATGGTTAAGTTAATGAACGATAAGTAAGTCTAAATGAGATTTTACTGATGTTATTGAAATCGAGAAAATATTTGAGTGCCTGAACATTTGGGAGGAGAAGGAAATGTCTACAATGTATTGAATTAAGTATTAACTTGATGCCTGAAAACTTCAAGCCATGAATGATGCATAATGTGATGATAATGCGTTTGGAAATGGTGTACATTCACCTACCCATTATCATCTCCTTCACCTCACTCTTGACTTCATCTGGTGCAAGGACATCTTGCTCTAGCCAAAAGAAGCAGAATGATGGGTCTAGTAGTGCAGACATCATGTAGACCATATCTCCAAATGGAAGATCTCCTGCAGGTTGAGCCGAGTCTGAGTCATCCATTCTGACATTTGCAAAGATCCCCCGGAAACGGCGTTGCAGTGACTTCTGGAGAGCTTTCACAAAACCGGCCAGATGTCGAGTTGTATTCAGCATACTGTTGAGGTGGCTGTTGAGTGAGAGAACGCAAGGCAAAGCCGCACTTAGAGTCACCACTTTCTCCCCTTGTGTGAGGTCTGTTGCTTGAAGAAATGGGGCCAGAATTTCCACAAGCTCTTTCAGCTGACTCCATTCTCTTGCTGATAAGCACAGGCCTTTATGTCCTTGGGCTTCCAGAAGAGTATTTAGGCTTTGAGGATCCAGGTCAGTGACTGCCTCCACAAGGCGGAGAGTTGAATTCCATCGTGTTGATACAGCAGAGGGGATGCTTCGATTGGCTCCATACTGTCTCTCAAATGCTTCTTTCAGCCCACAAGTGGAATGAAGTAAACTGCAGAATTTTGTCACTTTTGCCATTGCACTGTTCAGAGTCCTTGTCTCCTTCAGTCCATCTCGCACAACAAGCTGTAATGAATGTGCAAAGCACTGTAGTCGCTGTTGACGGCAGCTGCTCTGGATAGATTCCACATCGTTCTGGATATTCTCACTTATATCCTCCCATAAGTTGCTGTTTTCCAGGTCGTCTTCAGCATCTTCACTCTCAGTTGTTGCAGAGGGGAAACAAACAGTGAAGGCTTTCCTCATATTTGCTGCATTGTCACAGATAATGTAATCTAATTTGTGTTTTATATTGAAGTTGTCACATATCTCCTCAAATGTCTCACTTATTCTTTCTCCAGTGTGTGACCCTGTGAATCGTTCACAACTTAAGAGAACTGTCTGCAGGCTTGGGCTGTTTTTCTCTATTTCCATGAAGTGGGCTGTTACCCCTAAAAAGCCACGCATGCATCGGTCAGTCCAGATATCAACAGTCACAGACACATTATCTGTCTTATCTAGTTTGGATTTGATCTTGGACTCTTTTTCTGCTGCAAGCTCACTCAGACGTCTGGTTACGGTGCTTCGACTTACTGGGCAGTATCTCTCCTCTACCACTGACATGAAATTCTTGAAGCTAGGCTTGTCAATCAAAGACAGAGGCAGATTGCATGAAATGATGAGATCCTGTATTATGGATTCAGTAATGGCCTTCTGTCTGGGATGGCTCTGGCTGTATATCTGCACACCTTTTGCCTGAGTCAAGAACGCATCAAGGCTGCTCTGTCCCACTTCACTGGGCTGGTTTTTGATTTAGTTGAATTCAGAAAACCTGTACATGAACGACATGGAAAATGAATTAGGCTCTTAATTATAGTAATAAGATCTGAATGATATTGCTAACATTTTTATGTGTAGCAAAGCTAATCTAATCAATCTTTTATTTCTGAATATAGAGAGGGTTGCTAAAAAAAAATACAGACTAAGTCAGAGTAACAGCAAAATATTGCTAACATTAGTCATGCAATAATTACTAATCATCCAATCACAGTTATAGTAGGCTTCATCTGCTGGACACAAAATTAACACGATTTACCAGCCAAATGCTGGTAAATCGTGCAAGTGGCTGGTACTGTATGTTGCACGCACCAGCCACAAATAACAATGGCAATCTATTGAGTGGCTGGTAACATTTCAACATTCACTAGGCTAGCCATTTGGCCAGTGGACAAAAATGTTAAAATTTGACCTCTGCAACCGTATTGTTGAATTACACTGGGTCTCTAATGACATCTTTTAAGTCTACTATAAATAAACATATTCCTCTATCCTCTCACTCAAACCCAGTGTAATGGTAACCTGATAAACCTGTAACATTAACGTTACGTGGTCAACAATAAACCTGTAACCTGCCTATAAACCGACAGATGTATTTATGTATGTATTTTTCTACGTTTAACGTTAGCCAGTAGATGATGGTGGCAGCGGAACGTAATGATTAACGTTACCGACCTTTTTTATGTCATGTCAAGAGTTGGATGTCAACGCCACTCAACGCAAACAAGTGTGACAAGCAAACAAGTGTGACAAGCAAACATTCACTCATCTTTTCAAATATTCAGTTACAAAGCTAGTAGCAAGCTAAGTTAACATTACATAGCTGATGCTGAGCTAAACATGTTTGCTAACCGTCCATATGCGTTAATGTGACTGACCTCTCCGGGTGAGTTTTCAAGTGCCTGATGAAATTTGACGTTGTTGCACCAGCATCCTTGATTTTAATGTTGCAGACTTTGCAGTGTGCGCTCCTTTTGTTGGTGCCGCCGGAGTTTTGTTCGAAGTTTTTGTAGTTGAACCTAATTACAAGCGGGACAGCTGCAGGTGTGCCGCCGGTCGCCATGGTGTTATCACGAGGTAGTGCGAGAGGCGCGCACCTGCGTAATGAGCCCTGGCTAAAATAACTGGATGGCCTACCTGCCTGTCAGCCTTCCATCTGGGCACAAACGTATCTCGTGCCCTCATTGGTCATGTGCGCGTTCGTGTGTGTTGGAGGAGGGGCTCTGTAAGGAAGTGGCAGATTTTCTCCGGTTGTGTATTTTCAAATTCTAGCGATCTCGAGCCGGTTTCTCAAACGTACCTACCCCACCTTTAATACGCCAAAAATAGAAAACACAATGATTGTTCACGAGTCCCAAAACACGAGTCCAAGTCAAGTCTCAAGTCTTTGGTCACGAGTCCAAGTCAAGTCTCAAGTCTTTGTCTGTGCGACTTAAGTGCGACTCGAGTCCGAGTCACAGACTCGAGTCCCCATCTCTGCTGTACAACACGCACCTACACACTGTACCACGCACACACCTACACACTGTACCACACACACCTACAGCTCCTAAAGCATAATCAGGCTACAGCCGTTGTGTATTTTATTATGTGAAGCACTAAATGGTCTTAGAAAAATATCGACTCTTTGTTTGTAGATATCTACTAAATTAAAGCAAATAAAGAGAGTAGGCCTGTTATACTGAGTGATATACATTGTACACACTGCTCTGCTTTCTGCACGGACCTCACAGCTGTTCTCTCTGGAAACATCGCAACGCGATGAAAGCAGTTTCTAAAATAATATCCAGGGGATGCATGCAGAGCTGTCATTGGCTGAGATAAGTCTGGCCGTGCGTCACGCCTCCACCTTTCCCGGAAATGCATCCGCGGAGGAGCCGTGGAGAGAGCCTCCTCGACGCTCGATCCTCGGTCCTCGATGTGCATTTAGAGAAATGAGATGTCCTTCAAAATGGCGCGCTGAAATTCATTTCCGGGTCACTACCGGAGGACCGAGAAGTCGAGGAGGGGACATTTGAGTATTTAGAAACCTCTAGTACAGGCTTGGATTTTCGTCATTTTAGGGGCAAGGCCATTTGGCCTTTGGTGCATAGACTGTATATATAAATGGACGTAGGGTCCGTGACGTCACCCATAGGATTCTGCAGAGTTGCCGTGAAGCCCTTAGTAGGCGGAGTCGGCCACTAACGGCTCGACAGTGACGTCAGAGTTCAACTCCCGCCTTCTCCAGCCTGCTCCAAATAAGAGCAAAGAGGCGGAGCCGAGGCGGGACCTGCTGCCACCGAGCTGAAAGTTCCAGAGCTAGCTGAAGCTACCAAGCTAAGCTAACATGCTCCCCATCTGCACGCTGCCGTCGCATTTTACGTTTCTAAGGTAAGCGGACATGAAACTATAAATAATAATCTAAGTTATTGAGTTTTTAGCATAATACTTCAGAATCTTAAAACCCCTTAACGTTTGTATGCAATTGTGCTAAATTCAACACTGGAATCAAGCAAATATTAATATGTTTGCATGACATTAGTTATTTATATTTTGATATCACTTAACTATACGTTTAATACATTTAAGTCAAGCTAAGGTACATGTGATGGTAGCTAGTTAGTGCTCTTACCTGTGAGGCCTCCTCCAAACAGCATAATAACCAGACTATATCATTAAAACTAAGTACCAGTTCTAGATCCTTGACTTTAGACAAACAATTCAAAAGACAAAATGTATTTAAAGACCAATCTTTATTTGAATGTGCCTCTTAACCTGAGATATTAGTTATACAGTAATAGTATTGACAATCTAAAAAAACTGAGCAACTCAACAGTCAACTTTATGTTTCTTATTGTCTAAAGCATTTATTATTTTCATTTTCCCCCTCTCATATTCAGTGTGGACGGATTGAGACAGCTTGGTGTCCAGAGAGCTGCAGAGACTTCAGGGAGAAACCTCCGTGTGATGGACGTCCTGTCTGTTGGTTTGGAGAGGACTGAGGGTCTTTCCTCTGCGAGGAGGACCAGGGCTGATGAAGGAGCCCATGCTGGGCAAAGCTGATACCAACTGCACAGGCCTAGTCTGTCACTTTATTTGACTAAATGTGTTTACTTATACATTTAATAGGTTTACACCTTCTGTCCATGTGTGCTTTTGGTTCACATTTCAATAAATTGTATTTGTATTTGCACTCCTTTTGTCCATTATTCTTACTGAAAATGTTAGATTACACATTCACATCTGACTGAAGATTGGCCCCATTTATTTGTGACATTGCAAAACAAGGTACATGTTGTGAAGCTCATAAAGCGAGGCAAATAGAAATAATCAGCTGATGGAGTGTAGATGTGGAAATAGCTGCATTCGATCAGCTGACTGTTTTTACAATAAAAGTAGTTTCTTAGTGAATGTCCTGTACTGGTCTTAAAATCTCATAGCATCAGCTTTTAATGTTCCTCTTGGATGTTCTTCTTGACCCTCAGAGAAGGAGAAAATGTTGTGTCTTTCAGGCATGTCCTTTCCTAACAAAAATGACAGGAAACATAAAACATATTATTGCAGAACAAGTGTATTATTTATGAAAGCAGTGTGTTTGTGTGTTTAGGGGCTGTAGATATAATTATTTTGTAATTGTAATGTTTTTTTTTTATTTCAACAATGAGCTACAAAGACAATCAGATTATGAATGAACAGTATGAAGTTCATCAACATTGAAATATATGTTATTATCAAAATAATATTGAACTGTTATCAAAACGTAGTGCAATTGAGAAGCTTGCTCTGTTGTCTCACTGAAATAATCACTTTTACCACGTTTTTTACAGACAATATTGAGAGATAAATAGTTCTACCTATATAATAAAATATCTCTAAGTTACAAGGATGTAACCTTATTTTATCAACCTCAAACAGAAGCCGTTTGTTCAACAGTATTATCCCACTTAACACTTGTCTATTTAGTTTTAACCTTTATATATACAGTCTATGATTTTAACTTGGAGGCTACGATTACAATCGTTAGCACCGATGTAGCTACCACTAGCCACTAACTAACCCAAGCCTTACCATTCATTACGTAGCCGATTAAAATCATTAACACATAAATAAAGCACTCGAATTTCACTTACCGCATTCATGCACCGTCTGTTTTAACCGCAGAGCGAGTCACAATAGTCCGATATATAAGCATGAAGAACAAACAACCACGGCCGGCTACAAGTTGTGTTTCCTGGGTGAGCTGAGTCCCTGTAGCTAGCTTCACGGAGCAGGTAGCAGAGAGACAAAAAGCTAACAGCGGCAGGCACTTGACAGAGCCGTCACTCAATGTGACCACGCCCTAATCTATGCACAAACTTTAAGACCTAATATAAATAAAAGGGTCGCGTTAGAAAACAATTCACTCACAGATCCATAATCATGAAGGTGGAATCTAACTATATCGCTAATAAAATGTATGGAGCCAGGGGTAGAAACATGTTTTTTTCTGCTGTAAAGTTTTAACATGGGGGTCTATGGAAATTGCTCCTTTCTGCAGCCATCGCCTATCGGCCAATATATGAACTGCAGTGTGTGGCACTTCCGTATTGGCTTCCCGGCTCTACCCCACAGTTTGCCGCTTGCTTTGGTGTCACACATTTTTTCAGGGCGGAAAGGCCACATGCCAGGGCACAAAGGCCATTGAGGGAAAAATTAGGATTTGGAGCTTAAAAATAAATAACTTCACTTTCTAATGACAACAAACAAATCACTTTTTTAATATCAATAATCATATCATCATATAGGCCTATGCCTCCTTAGTATTAACGTATCTAAAATGAAATACTTTACTTTGAATAATTAGTGTTTGGTATGTTTTCCAACTACTACTACTCCCATTCAAAAATCCAAATGAAATCTAAAAATCTATTAATATGTAACAAATATATTCAATTTCAGAGCAGAAGAAACAGCCTTCAAGGGTCAAACTCTGCACATACATCATTCAGCAGTGCACAGTGAAGCTCCAACATCCAACTGTATGAACGGAGCAGCTACAATGTTAGTTTAGCCTGATCGATCCAATCTCCATTCACAAAACACGCATTTTAAAAGATTTTCGCATGCCGTCTTGTCTGCACACTTGTCAAAGCATTAAAGCATGGTTTTTACTAATCGTTATCAGTATTTAGTTACTTCGGCATCATTTTGAAACGTGTATTACAATGAAATCACGGTAAAATAGGTTCATTTGGTCACAGTATTTACATGGATATAAGCCCCGCCCCCGCGCGTCCTGTTTGAATGACAGGAGTAAACACAGCTGACAGCCGCGGTGAAACTCCAGCGGTTAGAGCAATGCGAGTATTCGCCCAAAGGCCATGGTGGCCGTAGGACGTACAATTATTTGTTGGGCATACCGGCCAGACCGAGGGGCTACGACGGCATGGCCGCCGTGAAAATCCCACCCTGCTCTACTCTCTCTCTCCCACCATCCTATCTCCTCCTCCCTCCATCCATATATCTTTCCATTGACTGTCGCTTTAAGGTGCTGTCAGCCCTGCTGCCTCCCCTTTAAATGCCAGCAGACACATTCAATCTGTCTCTACCTATCTACAGAATACATGTGCGTGTGTACTTCCATGCACATGTGTGTGACCCTTCCAGTATATGCATGTTTGTGTTTGTTTGCCCCTTTCAATGTTTGTGTGTCAGGTTTAACAGTAAGTGATGAGGCAGCCTGAGCAAGCTTTAGCTCAGGGGGGCAGCACTCACTCACTCTCTATCTATCTATCTATCTAT